>NW_011500201.1:257923-268410 GCF_000495115.2 Populus euphratica
TGGGTTGTAGGATAATGATATTATCTGTGCATAATGATCACTTGATATTCGCAAGAGGCAATTCTGTTGCAAATCTTTGGAAATCTGGAAGACAGGGAGCTGCGCAACTCCAAAACAGCTCTTGCAACACATTTGATGCAAATTATAAGGTTTCTACTCTACCTTTTCTAGTCCTGCTATGTTATTAATCTTGCTTTCTTTCACAATCCTGATAACCTCAATGCAGCTCAGATGAAAAGCAAGAAGCCATAAAATTGCTTTCCATGACAGTATGTGGAGGAAACATAAGTCTTGTTGTGTTTCTTTTTTTCTTTTTCCTTTTTTTCCCACTATCAAAAACAAAAAGGAAAACACTCAGATTAATACCAGAAGAGATTCTTGTGGTAAAGGTGGCTTACTCTTTATAGTTTCTCGCATCATCTACCAGCAAACCTGTCTGAATCATCACAGGTAGGGCACGAAGATCCCTTGTTACTATAAAAAGGAGTGTAGATGAAGATGGCTATCTGTTATTCTCCAAAAATTGTTCTTCTCCAGTTTTTATGATGTCATCTTGGAACCAAAATTTAGTTAGAGGTTGACGTGGTCAATTGTTAGTTTTTTAGTTATTCTTGGTTTAGCTTCATTAAGACATGTTCCCCACAATCCAAGCAAAACCTTTGCTAATATTAGCAGACAGCAAATTCTATGGTGTCCATAAACTCTGGAAAATTTCGGGCGCCTATAACTGGAGATGTCTTTCCTCAAGCTCTCCATGGCTGTCAATTCTTGCCTTTCTTTTCACTTGATATAACATCCTTCTCATCTTTATTCCCTCCTATAAGCAGCCTTGGGCCTTCCAAGGTGGTCATTAATGGCGAACCTTCTCAGAGCCTTCGGCTGCCTTTTCTTTTTCTCCCTGCTCTTCTCTTCATTCTCAACCTTCTCTCTTGCCTTAACTGATGCTGAAGCATCTTATATTGCTCGTCGCCAGCTCTTGACGTTAAATGAAAATAGTGAGCTTCCTCATGAGTTTGAGTATGAGGTCGATGTGAAAATAACCTTTGCAAACCAAAGGCTGAGGAGAGCGTATATTGGTCTTCAGGCCTGGAAAAAGGCAATATACTCCGACCCATTTAACACTACTGGCGATTGGGTTGGCGCCAATGTGTGTGCCTATAATGGTGTGTTTTGTGCACCAGCTCTAGACGACCCCAGTCTGAGCGTTGTGGCAGGTGTTGATCTTAACGGTGCTGACATTGCTGGGCACCTTCCAGCTGAATTAGGGCTTATGACAGATGTTGCCTTATTCCACATTAACTCTAACAGGTTTTGTGGTATCATTCCCAAGAGCTTTTCCAAGCTCACACTCATGTATGAGTTTGATGTCAGCAACAATCGCTTTGTTGGTGATTTCCCTTCTGTTGTTCTATCCTGGCCAAGCCTCAAGTATCTTGACGTCAGATTCAACGATTTCGAAGGTGGTTTGCCTCCAGAACTCTTCAACAAGGAACTCGATGCTTTGTTCTTGAATGACAACCGATTCACATCCACCATCCCGGAGACAATAGGCAACTCCACAGTTTCTGTTGTCACATTTGCTAACAACAAATTCACTGGCTGCATTCCACACAGCGTCGGCAAGATGGCTAACTTGAACGAGGTCATCTTTATGGGCAATGACCTCGGTGGTTGCTTCCCAGCAGAAATTGGGCTGCTTGGTAATGTGACTGTCTTTGATGCCAGCCACAATGGGTTCACAGGAATCTTGCCGCCCAGCTTTGCAGGCCTAAAGAAGGTTGAACTCTTGGATCTTGCCGACAACAAGCTGACAGGATTTGTGCCCGAGAACATTTGCAAGTTGCCAAGCTTGACAAACTTCACATTCTCGTATAACTACTTCAAGGGGGAGGCTCAAGCTTGCGTGCCTCCATCAAGGAAAGACATTGTGTTGGATGATACCAGCAATTGCCTGTCTGACAGGCCAAAGCAGAAGTCAGCCAGGACATGTTATCCAGTGGTGAGCCGACCTGTGGATTGCAGCAAGGACAAGTGTGCTGGAGGAGGAAGTTCTTCAAAACCTCATCCAAAGCCCCAGCCCACACCACCTACTTCAAAACATGAACCAACTCCATCTCCTCCCAAATCTACTTCTACACCAACGCCACCATCAGCACGGGTCCCCACCCCTCAAACAGCAGAATCACCAAAACCAGAACATGAGATACCCTCACCGTCATCTCCATCAATCAATTCATCTGCCCCATCATCTGATCCATATAATCCAGGATCTGGTGGTCATGGTGAGACACCTTTATCACCAAATTCTGCACCGTCACCTAATTCATTTAGTAGCTCACCCATTGGCCATCACGATACACCACCATCACTCTCTATTAGTCCATCAACATCAAAGATACCTTTATTACCATCACCAAAGTCTGCTCCATCACCTGATGATGAATATAATCCAGGAGCTGGTGGACATGGTGAGACACCATTATCACCATCACCAACATCCTCACTAAAACCCGAGGCACCAAAAACATCACGACAACCAAAAATACCAGTTATAAATCCTCACTCTCCACCACCATCCCCGTCACTTGTGCACTCACCCCCACCACCAGTTCACTCTCCTCCACCACCACCACTAATACACTCACCCCCTTCACCCGTACGCTCTCCACCACCACCTGTCCCTTCATCACCACCACCCGTACACTCACCACCACCACCAGTCCACTCTCCCCCTCCACCCGTACAACCTATACACTCACCTCCCCCTCCACCAGTTCACTCTCCACCACCACCTGTACAGTCATCCCCTCCACCCGTACACTCACCTCCACCACCCGTTAAGTCCCCCCCTCCACCAGTTCACTCATCCCCACCACCCGTCCATTCACCTCCACCACTAGTTCAATCCCCCCCACCACGACCAGTCAAATCACCACCACCACTAGTATACTCTCCACCACCAGTCAAATCACCACCACCACCAGTTCACTCTCCACCACCACCCGTCCAGTCACCCCCTCCACCTGTTCACTCACCTCCTTTACCGAAACACTCACCTCCACCACCCATTCAGTCCCCTCCTCCACCAGTTCACTCATCCCCACCACCATCAGTACATTTACCTCCTGTACCAATACACTCTCCACCACCATATGTTAAGTCACCACCACCACCAGTTAACTCTCCACCTCCACCCGTTAAGTCTCTCTCTCCACCAGTTCACTTTTCCCCACCACCCATACACTCATCTCCACCATCAATTCAATTCCCCCCATCACCGCCAGTACATTCACCTCCTCCACCAGTACACTTTCCACCACCAAATGTTAAGTCACCATCACCACCACAACCAGTCAAATCACCTCCACCCTCAATTTTCTCTCCACCACCACCAATTGTATCTCCTCATCCTCATGCTTTTCCTCCACCACCCCCAAAAGAAGATATAGTCCTTCCACCAAACCTTGGGTTCCAATACGCATCGCCACCTCCACCAGTGTTCCCAGGCTACTAGTTAGTATATATGACCATCGTTTGTAGTGCCAAAAAGCTAATTATGTACACAGCTAAAAAGAAACTTTGTTAGTTCAATTTCTTGACCAGGAAATACAACCATTTTGCTTTCCTTCTCTTCATGGAATGGAAGTTCTTGCTGTTTACATTACTAGAGATTCTCTATCTCTATTTTTTTTCTTTCACATTCTCACTTCTCTCTATCGCTATCCAAGAAAAAAAGTGAGGAACTTGGAATATTATATTGCTACCTTGACAGTGACAATGAATTGCTTGTAAATTACATTTTCAAGGCTCTGATATGCAGAAAAGAATGGCAGAAGTATCTTTTCTTTTTTCCCTTTAATGTCACATTACTATTGTTTTTGTACTCAGTGTGCATGCCATTAAATTTTTATGCATTATGTTACTGTGAAATGAAAGATGAGAGCCAATTCATCGATTTTTTTTCTTGAATCTTGATTATGATCTTGACACTTTCTCTGATATTTATGTAAACATGCCAATGTAAGCAAAGAAAAATAGAAAGGAAAACGAAAACTCGAGTCCTTGTATTCCTGAAGCAACTTCACCTTTTGATCCTTGAAAATCCAGTCTTTTGGATCATGCGAACAACTTTTCTTTTGTAACATGTGCTGTTTCAATCCTTGGTTCTGTCATTTCCAGAACCTTTCCTACCAAGCTGGCCACTTCCTTACGAGTTGCCAATTCCAAAGCTTGATGCATACATAATGTCACGACCAATTCTTGGATCCAGCATATAGTAAAAGTTCTTCTTTTAACTTTTTTTTATATCTATACAAACTTAAACTTATATACAAATATTATAATTGTAGAGCTATAACTAAATATAATAGAATATCATTAATTATAATAAAAAAAATAGGTTATAAAGTCCAACAAATAAAAGTTAATACAAATATCTTAATAATGGAGTTTTAACTAGATATGATGGATAACAGTAATTATAATAAAAAATAGATTCTAAAGTCCAATAAAATTGTCTTGCTAATAAAGTTATACGCGTGAAAATAATAAATAATGAGATGATAAATTCTACAATTAAATGAGTAAATAATATTCAATATACATATACAAGGTAATAATAAAGAAAAACATATACAAATTTGACTTTAGACTTTTATAAAAAAGGTTTATAAACATGTCATAACAAGGAATATCATAAAGTAAGGATTGTGAGAAAATCAAAATGCAATGAGCATGTAATTTCAGACTATGAAATGATCAATTCGCATGGGTTAGTGACCTCTAACTAACTTGGGTTCAATACAATGTGCACAAAAACTAAAACTACCTTGTTAGTATGGGTATTCTAAATGACATACCAAATGGTCATATTATACTCAAACAAATAGAATTATATCTCAAGACTCAACTCATAACATCAATCAAATAAGAAGTTATTAAATCAGATATACACATAAGTCATATTCAGAATTCATATTCAATAAATGATTAGGGTCTAACCTATAATCTTATACGTTTAAGAACCAAAATGTAATTATAAAAGTGAAATGGTCAACATGATTAATTCCAAACATAACCTAAACTAACCAAACCTAAAAGAAGTTATCATACCCTACTACATAATCAACTAGCTCAACTCAACTAGTGGATATAAATCTAATAGCCAAATAATTAACCGATTGGTCAAGAATTCCATACCAGTTTCACCTAAAATAATATATCGCAATCTCAACCCAAAACCTAAAAAATCCAATATTAACTAATACTAAAAGGGATAAATGTTTTATTGTAGTTGGAATTACTGTGGATTGTGAGTGCCTTTACTATGGATTGTATTGTTTTATGGGGCATGATGAGACTGATGACCCATTCCCCTGGAACAGCTCTAGTTTTAGTGAGGCTATAGCCCTCGATTGCAAACACTTGATGTTGGGGCAGACCCGCGCATATGGCTGCGGACCTAAGCAAGCGGGTCTGAACACCTGCTTAGGATGTCGTAGCTTTAGGTCTTGCATCAGAACCCAATTCTGATGGATCCGATGTCATGACCCACTACTCATGGGCCCTACATTCGAACCAAATTCTCTTGGGTCCTGCATTAGAACCTAATGCTCTTAGGTTCTCTGTCAAGACCCAAGGTTCCTGGGCTTCTTAAATAATTATTCATGTTATAAATAATATTATTTTTCTTATGATTCAGGGTATTCATATAAAAAAATATTCGAATTTGTTCTCTAAATATTATTATTTTTATTATAATTCAAAGTATTAATATAAAATATTATTATTTGTGCTATAATTAATATTATTTTTATTATAGTTCTCTTGGGGACTTTGATGCATAACCCATTGGTAGTGGATCCTATATCTAAACACAATTTTGTTGGGTTCACAATTAGGACCCAGTGCTTTTAGGTCCTGCATCAAGATACATTGTGCTTGGGTCCTAGGTCAAAACCCAACTCTTTTGGATCCTACGTCAGGACCCAATTATCTTGGGTCCTCTATCAAGACTCAAGGTTCTTATGTCTTATGTTTTTTAATATAATTATTTTTGTTATAAATGGTATTGTTTTTTTATAATTCAGGATATTCATATAAAAATATTATAATTTGTGTTCTAAATATTATGATTTTTATTATAGTTAATAATATTATTATTAAAAATCCCATTCTTGTTATAATAAATAACATGCACCTAGGTTCTGCAGACTTCCTAAGAGTTGAAGACCTGTACGACTAGATCTACAAATCCTGCAGAGAAGAAAAATAAAAAATAATAATAACAATTATTATTAATATTATTATTGCTAATAATTAATAATTTTTAAAAAATATTATTATAAAAATTTTGGCCGGGCAAGTTTAGTATTATTATTAATATGGTAAATATTATTATATTTATTATAATTAAAAGCATTACTATTAAGAATATTATAATTGTGATAGAAATATTATAATTTTTATTATTAATATTAAAAATGCCATTATTTTTATTATAAATACTATAAACTTGATTATAATTAATATTACTTATTTAATAATTAATAAATTTGTAGAAAATATTATGAATATGGAAAAGCAATAGCGTTGGGTCCTACTAAACCCATCAGCGTTGGGTCTTGCACCCAACAACACCCAACAAAAAGGGTCGGGGGTCCTACTAAACCCATCAATGTTGGGTCTTTCACCCAACAGCACCCAATAAACAGGGTTGGGTCCAGCCCCAACAGAACCCATCAAATAACTTTATGTCTTGCCCGTAACATGAAGTAATAATGTAATTTTTTTTCATTTTCTCTTATGTTTTTTTCATAAGGTAAAGAGGAATTATTATTATTATTATTATTATTATTATTAAATTAAAAAAATTACTATCAATGGAAAACAATAAATTTTATTTAAATAGATTAAAACCTATAAACAAATTAGGCCATACAAATTTAATATTATTATTAATATTACAATAATCTATTAACTTTGTTGGTCATGGGTTGATGATTGTTGTGTAGGGCTTCTCCTTCCCTCTTCTAGTTAGTACATCTCATCTTTTTTTGCACACTGTTTTCCTTTTTTAAGGTCCTCTTCCTTCCTCATCTCTTTAACTAAGTGTCCTTGGCGTTATTTAACTTTTAACATATCATATCTTTATCTTTGTTGTTGAAACCATTCTATTCTTATTATTGAGCTATTTTCAAATTGCAGAGAGCTTAAACACCACCTTCTCACCTTCTCCCTATCTTACTGGAGTTATAGTTGTATCTTTACTTTTAAACTTAATATTCTTCATGCCTACAACTTTATTGCTATATTTTTTGTTTCATTTTATGCCTAATTTTATATGTATCAGTTCGAAATTATTTATATATACATGTTCATCTACTCGATAATTAGGTTTTATATTGAATTTCTTATTCTTATTCTTTCATGGAGTAGGGTTTTTTTTCTTTTTCATTAAAATTTTCAGTTTTGTACTGTTCACCTCTCAAGTTTAAATTTTCTTGCTGACTTTCTAACTCTCCCCATTTGTTGCAGGCCTGTTGTTCCAATTTTTGTTAATCTATCTCCACATTACATGGAACTAGAACACCTCTTTCTTCCTATCTTACTCAAGCTATAGATGCACCTTTATTTTCAAAGTTGACTTGCTTTTCCATTCTATGCTTAATTTTTTTCCAAATCAGTTTGAATTTTTTTCATGTGTTCATGTTTCCTCTATTTCATATAAGTTTTATGTTTAGTTTCTTATTCTTTTACATAATTTTTATTTTCTTTTCCATTTAT
This sequence comes from Populus euphratica, assembly GCF_000495115.2. Lineage (NCBI taxonomy): Eukaryota > Viridiplantae > Streptophyta > Magnoliopsida > Malpighiales > Salicaceae > Populus > Populus euphratica. The sequence goes on from NW_011500201.1 coordinate 265,709, forward strand.
GTTCTCAATTCTAACCATGTTATTAAAATTACCTTGATTGGAAAATTTAAAGTTACTACCCTTGCGAATTTAGGTTTAATTAAACTGATTTTGACCATTTAGATTTTCTTTTAACTTATAGAAACGACGACTTTATGACTAGCAATCGACTAAGATTACAACCATTCGATGATGTTGAACCTAACGTTTCTTCACCATATAACTTAACAACCCAAATTTATAGTGAAGGAAATTTGGGTCACCAAAATTTTTCATTCACACAAGCAACACCATACAACTCTAATCATCTAATTAGTGATCCCTTGCTTTTATATACAATTGATGTTAGTGCATCATATTGTACTTCCTTATAATGAAATTGTTCCATCTCAAATAATATTGCTTCTACCTCAATGGCATCAATGCGTTAGACACATTAACCAATTGCTTATCTAAATCCATTAGCTGGCCAATCTGAATACCAAAAAAAAGAAAAAGAAAAGGTGAGTTTATCTTAAACTTTTATCAACCCTCAATCATTTTTATTATACCTTACAACATACATGTTCCTTTTTTCATTATTTTTCATTTTCTTTGTAATTTCTAGGGGGGAAATGCGAGTATGTTAACTTTAGTGATAATACTTTTACATGCAACCATTATAATGCACTTTTTTGGTTTCAAGAACGTCTTGCATGTTCATCATAAAAGAATCCATCTTTCTAGCTTTGTTGCTTTAATGGTCGAGTTTCTCTTCCTACTATGCAACCAACCCCTCCAATTCTTGATTTTCGTCATAATCCCAGTAATGGCTCTGCCTCTAAAACTTTTTGAGATAATATATGAGTTTATAACTCTATATTGCTTTCACATCAATAAGCATAGGAATTGATACTTCTATTAATGAAGAACCTGCCCTATATATGTTTAAGATAAACGGTCATTGTCATCATTTAATAGGCTCCCTCTTACCTGTAGATAGAGAATCACCTAAGTTTACATAACTCTTTGTGTTTGACACTGCTCACAAAGTTGCAAATCAACTTTTATTGTTTGCAAGAAACTCTAAATCATCTTCTTTGGATGAAAATATTGTTATGGATCTTTTAAAGATGCTTGACGAAAAAAATGAGTTTGCCAAATTGTTTTGCAAAGCTAGAGATAAAATTTAGAATATTCAATTTGTTGATTGTAAACTTCGTTTACATGGAAAATGAGACCATGATTGATTAGTACTTAAAAGTACATTTTTATCAAGGTTTTATATCATCATTTTGCATTTGAAGTATCAATAACTCCTTAATTAAAACATATTTTATAATAACATGTCTAATAATATAAGATACCTTTAATTTATGGTAAATTTTCATTTTAAATACAAGCGTATCATATAAATAAAAGGATTGATTGATGACTTTAAGAATTGAAATTGAAAGGACAAAGAGATGGTCAAACTTAGAAAAGAGATGTTGATGCAGTCCAAACCAGAACAATGTTCAGTGATTGAGTCATATTTAGAGTTGTAGATCTCAGATTTAGGTTTAATTTATATGGATGGAAAGGTAAGACATAGGCCTACAACTTTTATATGGAGCCTAAGATTTAAAAAGGTCATTTTCAAGTCCAAATTATAGCAACAACAAAGAAGTCTGAATCTATTATATAGCCCGCGCACTATTCAGTATTTGGCCCATATCTGAAGTTCTAGAAGTCCAAATGACCTCCATTTTCTTACCTAGAAAGCTGAGACAATTTCTTATAACTTTTATGCTTTCAAGTGATTCCAATTTTGACGTTATCAATGACGTTTTAGGCAGACAAGAGAAGATAAGGATTGTCACCAAGTCAAGAGTTGGCCACCCACTTATCAATTAGTCATCAAATCAATAGTTTTCAATTTTGGCCTATAAAAGGAGGCATTTGCCATGCATTTAAGCATCTTGGTTTCCAGATCAAGATCATGCTCTTGCTTTCTCTCTTTGTATTTTTTGTATTGCTTATGTTTTGCTTTCATTAATATCAAGTTTATGCCTTTCATTTCCTTTCCTTTACTTAGTTAACTTTTATCTTATTTATGTTCTTATTTTGTTTATTTTTTCTTTCTTTCATTATATTTAGCTAAGTTTATTATATCAAGGTGAAAAGATTACACTAATAGTGTAAGAATAAGTATAGTGTAAACTCAACATGGACCTTAATGTTTGATACTAACATGTTTTGTATTTGTTATCTTGTTCACTCTTTAATACTTTGCTTGTTAAATAACTAATATTGATTTATGTTGTATAACACTTGGTACAACAAATACTTGGCACTTTCATAGCCCATACTGTATGGTATAACCGACACCTGAGCTATGAAAGGAACTTGATTTGTTGTTAACATAAGTTATAATCATGAATGCTTGACGAGATTTACAAGTATTAGCATTAATTGAATAAGATGACTAATGTAATCATGTTAACAATATATAATCTGATTGGAACCTCCTTTGTGTGTGGTTTCCAATTCAATAATAAGAGTTTATACTATACTTGTTTGATATACCATTAGTGGAACCTCTAACCTTGACATTTGTTATTATCATTGTTTAATCGTTACATTAATATTCCATCTCAAAGTTCTCATCTTCTTCTTCTTCTTCTATTTCTTTATTATTATTATTATTAGTACTACTAATATTACTACTACTACTACTATTATTATTATTACTACTACTAATA
>NW_011500201.1:268586-273448 GCF_000495115.2 Populus euphratica
AATGGAGGTAGGATAGGAAATGCACTACCTTTGATGGTCGAGGGCTCAAAGGCGCGCTCGAATGGAGGTAGGATAGAAAATGCACCACCTTTGATGGTCGAGGGCTTAAAGGCTCGCTTGAAAAGAAATAAGACAAGGGCTCGAAGACGCGCTTGAAGGGAGAGATAAGACAAGGGCTCAAAGGCGCGCTTAAATGAAGGTAGGATAGGAAATGCACTACCTTTGATGGTCGGGGGCTCGAAGGCCCGCTCGAAAAGAACTCAAAAGGAGGTAGAATAGGAACTGCACTACCTCAAGAGTGCAAACTGAAAGGTGGTGGAAAAAATAGAGAGTTTTTTTTCAAGTGGCCTAATTCTCATGGGTGGCTTGCCCAGGTTGAAAAATTCTAAAAAGTGAAAAATTTTCAAAAATAATTTCAATGTTCGCCATTTCAAGTTGGCCTTCCACTTGATGGATTTCGTTAGAATTTTCTCTAATAAAAATTTACAAAACTCATTGTTTAATGTTTTAGAGTTTAAATGATATGCATGCATCTTTACCTGATTTGAAATATAGGCCCCCATTTCTTCTTAATCTTCTCGTTGCTTGGTTGGTGAGATCTTGTTATTTGATTTGAGTCGTCTTTGTCGTTTAGCTTTCTAGCCCACTCGAGTTGGCCCACGTAAGTCTATTTCCAAATTTATTTGCACAACTCAGCATTTGTGGTACCCATCGTGACCCACTTGCTTGCTAAAGATTTTTTGATTCATAAAATAATTTGAGAGGACCACTCATTACTCCTTATTTTACTGCTAGAAACATTCGGTGTCACTTGCTGAAAGGATCGAGCTATCTTTTGTAAACCAAAATGCCCCCTTGTCTGGTTGAAGGAAATTACATCTCCTTTTCTAGAATTTTTTTCTTTTAAACACAATGTTGCCCCCTTGTATTGGTTATTGCCTCTAAGTGTGCTATGTTAGTGATCTGGACAAATAATGGTTTTAAGATGTCATTCTCTCATTTCTATCCTTTTTCTGTTTGGTGAAGGAATATGGGTCTAGAATGAATCTTGAAATCTTGATCTTGCATTTTGAAAACAAAAAAATTATTTCGATGTGAGTCTAAAACAATTTTCTTTTGAAATCTTGCAACTCCTTGGTTATTTTTCTTTCTTGGAAAAGAGATTATTTGTTCTTGTGTTTGGCAATAAGGTCTTCGATGGAAATATATCATGATATTATGACCTTTTGTTTTTATAGGTTTTCAGAGTGGAGGGCTCGAGAAAAAGCTCGAGGTTTTGTATGAGAAGAACTTGTCTCTTTTTTCACATTTATTTTTATCAGCATGAATAATAATGAGTAGTTTATTCTTGATGTCATGAATCTTATGAAAAAGTATTCTTTGCATTTTGAGAGCATTGTTTATTGTTCTAGGTTGCTTGCTTGCTTGATTAGAAAGGACTTCTATAGGCATGTAGCGTAGGCTGTGGTTTTTGGCTATGAAAGAAAAGGATTCATAAGGCTCAAAAAGTGTTTCAGGGCTTCAAAGACTGAGAATCACTATTAACAGTTTGACTATTGATGTCATTCATATTTTCTTTTGCCGCTCTTCTTTGATTTGCTGTTTTTTTTTTTTCATTGCTTTGCTTATAAAGCATACTCACTTTATGTTGGTTATCATTTTTTCTTGTGATTTGGGCATGCCCCCTAGCATTTGAGTTTCTTGAGCTTTTTTGACTTTTGGCTTTCTCACAGCTTTATCATCTTTCTTGATAATTGAAATTTCACTTGCCCCCAGTGTGGGGTGTGATTCTAGTCGGGATTTTTTTTCTATGAAAGAAAAAATTGTTCAGGCTCAAAAAGGGTTTATAAGGGATGTATTTATTTTAGAACGTGAAAGGAAATAACAAAGATGGCCTTTCCTCATTTCAAGCGCGAGCAGCTATAATCAATAAACTTTGCCCTCGTATAGTATGATGGTTTATTCTTTGCAAAGATGCATTTTATGAGTTATAAGCAACAAGTTCACTACATACCATTATTCATACATTAAAAAAAACATGATTCAAGAGTAATGGGGTAAAGGTGTTTATTCATTTCTTCTTCTTTTTTTTGGGTTTTTTTTTATTTAGTCACCTCAATGATGGAGTTGTTTGATTCACTTGTCATTCTACAAGTAGAATGTCAAAAATATCATTTTTTGAATAAACATCAAATTACTTTTGAAATCAAAATGCTAGATCAATTTTTCAAAACTCCAATAAGGAAACTGATTTTGATAAGAGAGATGAATTGCATCTATGAGATCTTGCAAGGCTTCAAAGATGTGTTTGTGAGTTTTTACAAGAAAACTCTCTCAAGAAAATGAATAATGCTTGGTCGTAAACATGATTGAATGACAAACTCATTATTTCATTGAAACTTTGGAAAAGAAGTTTAACAACAAAGAATTTATGCCAACATCTTGGGCTATGAACACTGACATGATAACATATAAAGGGGCTAAACATTTAGTGATCATTGATTGGAATTTCTAGAATTTTTCAATCGTTCATTCTCCTTGACAAGGGCATCTTTTCAATAGTAAATTGAAGTCATTTGTAGATCATTCTTGACCTAATATCACCATAGCTTTATCTTCAAGATAATTAATTTCTAGGAGTTGGTGTGAGGCAATTAACTATAGGAATGATAAGTATCTTGGCAACCACCTTCAATGAACCTGTTCTTCTCACTCAGGTTAGCAATCTTACCAAATCCCATGGCTTGTTTAATCCTCTCAGCTATAACAACCAGGTTAGTGAAATGTTGTGCAGAGCTTCTAACCAAGTACTCAAAGTACAAAGCTTTAAAGTTGTTGGAAAATAAACTAATCATCTCTTTTTCCAACATAAGAGGGTTAACTTGTACAACTACCTCCCTCCATCTTCGGGCGTATTCCCTTATGGACTCCTTGTTGTCCTTCTCCATAGCTTGCAAGCTTAACCAATCAGGGCTTATGTCTATATTGAACTTATATTGTCTCATAAAGGCATCAACTAAATCCTTCCATCTTTTAACCTTAGTATTATCCAACCGCATATACCAAGTGAGGGCAATGTCACTCAAATTGTCTTAAAAGAAGTGAATCAATCGTTTCTCGTTATAGCCTACTTCATCTATTTTATTGCAGTATGCCTTGAGATGAGTTACAAGGCATTGAGTTCATATATATTTGATGAATTCTGGCACCCTAAACTTCCTAGGAATGATTGTGTTAGGTACCAAACACATCTCAGCAACTTTTATGTGGTCATGTAGGCTAGTTCCCTCAAATGGCCTCAACCTTTGTTCCAAGGCAACCCATTTATCCAGGCCATCTTATTTTACTATCTCGTTCTTTTGAGATTCCTTTATTGTAAGGTCAATGGTAGATGACATTCTAATGGGATATGCTAGTTGAGCAAATTGGAAACACATAGCCTATTGAGACACCTCAATTGCCCCTAGATTCTGTGGATTTCCGAGCATAGGTTTAGGCTGAGTTGTAGATTTTGCTTCTTTTAGTTTAGATCTTAAGGCCTGTTCAAGTAGGCTAGTAAGCTTTGTGACTTTTTCTCTAAGACTTTCCGTCTCTTTTCGGTGTTGGGCTTCCAACTAGGCTTTTTCTTCGTTTTCCATTTTTTTTTCACAATCAAGTGTTATAAGCGTGATTCGATGGGGGACCTATATTTCACCTAGAGTGCAATATTATGACAGGTCATAATTGTATGTTCAAACATGCATGAAGATGAATACAACATATTGGATATGGATTTGCCTTTTGGAGGGTGACATAATGATCGTTATTCTTTAAATGTGTGGTCAGATTTGAATTCGATATTCATTGCAATGCCGAGAGGAGATCTGTTTAGCTTTTGGTCATCTGAGCTTTCAGTCACATTCTTGGTGTCTTTCACTAAACATCTAATATCTTTGAGTAACGGTATCTCACCGACATCAAGTCTAAAGCAGTCTCCCTCGGTCATTTGTAAGAATTCAAACTTGAGTCCATGCTCAATAATTGTTGTCTTAGGAATAGCAGTCATTATGTCACCCAAAAGCCTTGTAATAATGATGTTTACACGTTTAAGCTTTATCTCAGTAAAGTTATGCAAGGATCAACCTAAAGGATAAGTTCTAATCATTAAATGTTTTAGGTTAATTTTGCTATCTAGTCTCAAAGGTCTTTCGCATGCTCAGTGATCGTCCTCAAAAGGTTGATATGAGGTTTACAAGCAGTGTGAAGATAGAGGCCCTGAGTAATATCAGTTCGGCATATCAACCACTATCGAGCAAACAATCATGCAAGAGTTGGATAGTTTCACGAGCCTTACCCAGGCTAAAGCCATTGGGGTGCCGTTACTCCTCCACTTATCCTAAAGTTGATACCACACGTAAAAAATGAGATAAGTGATGTGTGAAGACCTTAGATCTATATCCAATATATATGCATGATAAACATGAATAACTATGCATGTTAAAATAATAAAAAGAGCAAAAAATGGTACGACAAAAACTGTTTAGCAATAAAAAAGACAAATAGCAAAGCTTAGTCCTAAAATCCCCAGTGGAGTCGCCATTCTGTCGCACCCGACATCGCGGCGGCCTTAAAAATTTTAATGGAATGGAAAGAACAAATTTCTGGCATCCTGTTCTTTAATGAGGATATTCCTTGTTTAAGGAGTCGCCACCTAGTATTATGGTTACTAGGAACCCTAACTGGTCAACAGAGATTCTATGGTCCGAGACTGGTTACGTAAAAGGAAAGATATTATCACCCCTTAAACATCCTGCCTAAGGCAAGCTGCATTGCTGACTTTGTCAATAATTGCTAATGTTTTGTTGGTTTATGCTACGATGGTT
>NW_011505856.1:0-2894 GCF_000495115.2 Populus euphratica
TTATAGTGATTGCTCTATTATTGGTGTAGAATTTAATTATTATTAATGTCATGCTAGTAAGATATAACCATCAATGAAGAGAAAAAAAAATCTATTTTGGATAGAATATGATATAAAAAATACAATGATATTTGCATTGTGTCATCAAATTTAGACTCATAGAGAATCTATCAATAAAATATAGAAAACTTTTTGTACATCTACGATGCGTTACACCACTTTATAATATCTTGGAACTTGAAAATATATTGAGCTGTGTATATATTTAAATTTACTTTAGGCTATATTTGTTTTTATATTTTAAAAATGTTGTTAAAAAATTTAAAATTTTTAAAATTTTTTACTTTAAATTTATAATTTTTTATATTTTTAAATTATTTTAATGTGTTAATATCAAAAATAATTTTAAAAAAATAAAAAATATTATTTTAATATATTTTTAAATGAAAAACATTTTAAAAATAATAAAAATTACACTTTCAAACAGGCTAATCCTCCTCAAAATTATGGACGGAGAGGAGAGAATTTAGAAACTCCGAGTATAGCAGTTAATTAATATTTCGAAAATTGAAAATATATCTAAGAACAGTAATTATTATTATTATTTAAAAAAAAACATGCACCATAACTGGAAAATATTGTATGTAAATATTTATCGGATTATTAATGTTAAAAAACAACAAAAAGTTAATCATTGCTGAAGAGGATAGCTCGTTTGCCCTTAATTATTGCACTGGTGGGATTACGATTTCTCTTGAATATATGTGAACGTGAAAATTTCGATTTTTTTCCCTATATATATATATAATTTTTTTCCATATATATATATATATATATATTCAGTCGATCTATAAATAAAAATAAAATTATCATTATAAGAATTTATTTTATAAATACCAAACACTACTTTTCAATATAAAAACTTTTTCAAAACAACAATCCACGCCAAGTCGAAGATTTTCCTTAAGAAAAAAAAAATAAAAGATCATCTGGAAGCCTTTTGCTGGGCAGTTAGCATCATGGTTACAGCTACTCTGGGGTCTCGAGATATATATAATTTCAATTTCAATTTAAAAATAAATTAATTTAAATTTATACAATTTAAATTTCAAAAATAAATAAAAAATAAAAGTTTGATAATTTTCAATTATCCTAAAATTACTCCATATAAAAAGAATAAAAATAATAAGTGATTATTGTTTTTGTATTTTAAAAATATTTAAAATTTTTTACTTTAAATTAATTTTTTTATATTTTTAAATTATTTTGAGCTAAAAGTATTAAAAATGAATTTAAAAACTAAAAAATATATTTTTAAATAAAAAATATATTAAAAAACCACTCGTATAAATATCTTTCCAATCTTTTTGTCCAGTCTTTTTATCCACAAGTGGGAAAAGAAGTCGTGCTTGTCTTCTTCGTTGCCTTTCCGCTTTCTCTCCCACGCGACTCTATATCAAGATTTTGGTGTGATTGCATGAAATTAACTATGAGCTAGAGTTAATAAATATATTTAAAAAAAGGGATGGGGACCGTTCATAAACGTTCTTTCTTTTCTTTTTCTTTTTTTCTATTTTCATCTTTACATTTTAATTAAAACTTTTTGTGACCAGAATTTACGAAACAAAATTTGAAATTGTGGTAGAAAGCTAAAACAAAAGGAAAAAGAGTCACATTATAAAATATAGATAAAATATGTGTCAAATCTTAAATTCATAAAAAAATACTTTTCAGTTAATTTATTTTTCCTTTTCCTCTAATTCAGTTTTTTTATATTTTTAAAATTTTAATTTTGATTTAAAAATTCATTATATTTATTTTCTTATTCATTGTGCTGTAGATAGAAGAGAAAACTTTGTTAGAAAAAAACCAATAAAAAAAATAAAAATTTTTGATTGACCACATTCCAACATAAAAAATAATAAATTTTAATATCAATGAGTTTTATTTAATGAGAGGAGTCTCATAAAAATATTTTTAGATTTTTATCTTGTTGGAAAAAATAGATTAGATTTGAGAAATAATTTTTTTGAGTTAAGAGATTGATTTATTGATATTATAAGAATATTTATTATGTATTTTTTAATAAAATAAATTGAAAAATAAATTTTTAGATAAAAACCCTAATTTAATTTTCCAACCACCTAACTCCTTGGCAAACAAATGTTTATTATATGATAACTTAATTTTAATCCTGTTTTGATCATATTTTCAAAGAAAATTCTAAATATATTAAGAAAAATTACAAATATTTTTTTGATGCAATTCAACTAATTCTCAATTATTTTATGATTTTTTAGTAATGAAATTTTAAAAATAAAAAAATTTAAAATAATCAAAATAAAAAGAAAATCAAAGAAAAAAAAGATTTGTAAGTGAAACAATAATCATGCAAGAAAAGAAAGATCGAAATTAACCTAAAATTCTGGGGCCCTCTGGAAGCAACTAGTGGAAAAGGAGAGAGAGAGAGAGAAAAAAAGAAAAATAAATTGAGAGAGAGAGAGAGAGGGGAGGGGGTTTGAAAAGATAATAGGATAAAAATAAAAGAAAGTGTAAATAGTGATAAATCCAAAACAAAAGGTAAATAGAATAGTTAATTGGGCATATTTTAAATTTATTTTTTATAAATTATTATTTTGAATTTATAAATTTTAAATGATTAAAAGTTTATACAAGTTGATATAGTTATTAATTTTAAATTCTATAAAACTAATTAAAATACATGTAACTTAAAAATTCCTATTAATCTTAAAAAAAAATACCCCTCTCACTCTCGCTCGTAGGTTACCAAACCACCGTCATTAACGACACCGATAACCTAGCACAATTGCGACCAAGCCTCCAGCCATGAGAGCAACCACTGCATCCTTGCTTGTCACCATCAACACTAGAGC
>NW_011505981.1:0-2697 GCF_000495115.2 Populus euphratica
AACAAAAATAATATTAATATCATAACAAAACTCAAGAAATCACGTAACATTATTAAAGGAAGGGTGTGTGTGATATTGCTTTTTGACGAGAATGTTTGGGTCAACAGGGGCTGAACCGACACTCAGCACACCGGCTCCATCACTCGCAATCAAGACAACAGCGTTGGGCCCTTCTTTGACTGGTGTCCACGTCTCATCTGGGAGCTAGATTTTGCATGTTTTAATGGCAAATAGTAAGTGGCCGCATGCACATGTCCTTCGTTGCCTGGAAATATGTGCAAATCGGCAATTCAGATATCTGAAACAATCTGAAGATTTCCCGCATCGTGAGGCTGTTTTGTGCTGAAAAACATTTCAAACTGGGCCCTGCTAGCTAGCTAGCTGGCTCTCCCACTCATCGCACATTTGTGCCCATTCCCAAGTCAGCCACTACGGACCACCGGTTCATCTGGCTGCTTCTTCGAGTACGATTGTGAGGTAGCACCAGCACGCAGTACATCGAGGGTAAAAAGCAAGAACATGCGCAAATAGTTCATTAATCGATTGGTGGCTAATGATTTGCTAGGGCTGATTCAAATTTTCTTAATGGCGAGAAAATAATACTTAAATGATGATATCATGAGAGAAATTAAGTTAAATTCTCTAATGCCCTACTCATGATATAAGAGCCAAATAATTTATAAAAAATACAATAAAAATTATAAAGTTTCAAATGTAATAACTTAATGTTAAAAATAAAAAAATAAAAAATATAATATTAAAAATACAAACTCAATCAGCTTGACTTAACTTAATAAATTCACAACCAACAACCAACAATATGAGACTAAGAATAGAAAAAATTGAATTAAAAGAATCACTTAAAAAAATATAATAAAAAAACTTTAAAAAATTCAACTTAACTCGAGTAAACTTTATTAACCAGCTATCGTAATAACCAAACAGGAAAAAAAAAATGACAAAATCCAAGGAAAATTTTTTCCATGTAAAACGATAAAATTGAAAAACAAAACTTATATAAAAAAAACATACTTCAAAAAAAAGCACTCAGCAAAATATACCAAAGTTAAATAAAAAAACTTAGTAAAAAAATACAAGCTAACTCGAGTTAGCTTTACCATCTCGCACTTAAAATAATCCATCACGTGTTGATGCATATATTTTTAAAATAATATATCATAAGATAACCCATCATGTATTTTTTAAAATAATAATTAATAAAATATGCTCAAGGATAATAATTAAATGACAAAGGATAAAATAAAAAAATAAAAAAAAATTCAAGTCAACTCAATTAACTTATGATCTGAGATATAAGTCAAGGATGGAAAACAAATTAAGAAGTTCAAGACCTAATAATTCAATTCAATACTAAATAATAAAAAAGACCATATAAAAGATCAAACTTAAACAAAGTTTATTATTAAAACTAGTGGATAGAGTTATAAAATTGAAATTACACCGTAAAAGATAAACATGAAAAAATCATAAAGAAAAAATTTCAAATTATAAAAAAAATTAAAATTAAAATAACTAAAATTAAAATAATAAGGACTAAATAAATAAATAAAAATAATAAAAAAATAAAAAGCAAAATTAAAAACCATAACATAACTGAATTTATAAAAGCTACACATGAATATTGGGACTTGGGAGACAGAACAAAAAAGGGAAGGAGGAAAAAGACCACTCAGTCGTCACCGAACCAACCATGCACCACTTCGATGACAAAACCCGCCACCTTTGGGAGTTGGATTTTGCATGTTCTAATGGTTAGTAGCAAGTGGCCACATGCACATGCCCTCCATGACTGGCAATATGGGCAAATCGACAATTCGGATATCTGTAACAATCTGAAGATTTCCCGTATCATAATTCTGTTTTGTTCTGAAACACATTTCAAACCAGGCCCTGCTAGCTAGCTCTCCCACTCTTCGCACATCTGTGCCCATTCCCAAGTCAGCCACTACAGACCACCAGTTGGTTCATCTGGCTGCTTTTTCGAGTTCGATTGTGTGGTGGCTCCAGCACGCAGCGGGACATCTAGGGTAAAAAGCAAGAACATCCACAAATAGTTCACTATTGGGTGTTAACCCATCCTTTTGTTTTTTGTTTGCTGAGAAGGCCGACGGAGTTTGAGCTGTGCGACGGCTGGCTAATAGCCTTCTTCCGGTACTCGGGTGGTTAACAAGTTTGTTCTCTCTGAATTTAAATGGTCCAGAGAAATGATAAAAGGAGTAAAGCCAGATTCTTAGATTCGAATTGGGCTGGATTACTAGCTTATAAGATGAGATTAATAACAAGGATTATCTTAGAAGATCACCAAAATGATATAAACCAAATCTCCCTTAGCTTTCTCCAGCAATTCACTTGTTATCAAGCATAAAGTGGCAGCCCGCACGTAATCCTTCTTCTTTACATATTATTTGTTTGTTTTTTCACGAACAAAAGGCAAATCGAGTTCGGGTTGAATCATCGTGAGTGTGTATCAATTGATTCCCAACAGCTCCAAGAAAAAATGACGGAAAATAAAGTTTTTATAAATATGTAAATTTGAAAATGATTTATATTTTTAAATTGTGTGGGGAAAAAGAGTTGTGTGCAATTACATTACATTATAAGAATCTAAAATATCAAGGTGAAGAATACATTACTCACCACCTCACATAATAGTATTCAATCGAGCAATTTTTTGGG
>NW_011505868.1:0-2875 GCF_000495115.2 Populus euphratica
AATCTGATTGAAACCTCCTTTGTGTGTGGTTTCCAATTGAATAATAAGAGTTTATACTATACTTGTTTGACATACCATTAGTGGAACCTCTAACCTTGACATTTGTTATTATTATTGTTTAATCCTTACATTAATTTTCCATCTCCAAGTTCTCATCATCTTCTTCTTCTCTTTCTTTATTATTATTATTATTATTATTATTATTATTAATACTACTACTACTACTACTAGTATTATAATAATAATAATAATTATTATTATTATTATTATTATTATTATTATTATTATTATTATAGTTATTATTGTTATTGTCATTGTTGTTATTATTGTTATTATTATTATTGTTGTTGTTGTTATTATTGTTGTTGTTGTACTATTGTCGTTTATAATTTGTACAATTAAGCTCCCTGTGGTTCGACACCGGTCTTGCCGGGTTATTTATTACTTCGACACTCCTGCACTTGGGAGAAGACATCAATCTTTTAGTCGTGTCAAGTTTTTGGCGTCGTTGCCGGGGAGGTAAGTTTTGTATAAATTATAATATTTATTTTATTTTCTCTTTTCACTTTTCTTGTATATAACTTTGTTTCTTTTCTTTTATTTCTTTTTATTTTATTTTCTTCCTCCTTCTTTTGCTTTGTTCTTTTTTTTTTATTTTATTCTTACACGTGCATGAGAGTGTGGTCACGTACATCAAGTGGTAGACTTTGTAGGGTATCCTCATCATTTTCAGAAAATATGGCCGAAGAAGATAATCAATCACTTCATAATGAAAATAATGAGAATAACCGTGATAGAACACTTAGAGACCACATGAATCCCACAAGAACAAGTGCACCATCATGCATAGTTTTTCCTCCTGATGCATCTCATTTTAATTTTAAACCAGGCATTATTCAACTTTTACCTTCTTTTCATGGCTTAGAATTGGAAAATCCATACTTGCATTTAAGAGAATTTGAGGAGGTCTGCAACACATATAATAATTTAAATTGTAGCATGAACACCATCAGATTAAAGCTTTTCCCTTTTTCATTAAAAGATAAAGTTAAAACATGGCTACAAAATTTAAGACCAGGATCCATTCGTGCTTGGGATGAAATGCAACAACAATTTTTAAAGAAGTTTTTCCCATATCATAGAACAAACTCTCTCAAGAGACAAATCACCACTTTCACTCAAAAACCAGGAGAAACATTTTACCAATGTTGGGATAGGTATCGAGACTTGCTTAGTACTTGCCCTCATCATGGTTTTGAAACATGGAGATTGATTTCACATTTCTATGAAGGGTTAACACCTAAAGATAGGCAAATGGTTGAATTGATGTGCAATGGAACTTTTGAAGATAAATACCCTGATGAAGCAATGGAGTACTTAGACTTGTTAGCTGAAAATGCTCAAAATTGGAAAACCGCGGGTACTTGCGAGGCACCGAGTAAAACTCAACCTCATACATCTAGTGGAGGTATGTACAACCTTAGGGAAGATCATGACCTTCAAGCCAAGTTTGCATCTTTAGCTAGAAAAGTCAAGGCACTAGAATTGAAAAAGAGTGGTCAATTTAAATCTATTGAAAACATTGTATGTCAAATATGTGAAACAAATGAACACTTAACTAGTAACTGTCCAACCTTGCCTTCTTTTAAGGAATGTCTCCATGAACAAGCCCATGCTTTAAACAGTTTCGAAAGGCCCAATCATAACCTATATTTGCAAACATACAACCCTGGTTGGAGAAATCACCAAAATTTCAGTTGGAAGAGTGACAATGCAAAAACTTCACAACCACAGTTTCAAGCACACCATAATTTCCAAAATTATCATGGATATGTACCTCCTCATGCTCCACCTCCTACAAGAAATGTTGAGGAAACTTTGTATGCATTCATTGAAAAGCAAGAGACAATCAACACTCAACTTGCTCAAAGCATAACAGATTTTAAAGATACTCTTGCAAAATTCACATCTGCTCTCAGTTTCCAAGAGAAAGGTAAGTTTCTATCTCAACCACAACAAAATCCTAAGGGGCAATACAATGCAAATGCAAGTAGTTCCAGAAGCCAACATATGGATCAAGTCAAATCAGTCACTACTCTACGCAGTGGTAAGGTTATTCAAAAACCAATTCTTGAACCTTGTGAGAAAGATGATGTGTCAACCTCTAAGGGTAAGGAAGGGGTTGAATATGAAAATTGCAAAGAAACGATTAATTCTCCGCCAGCACTTTCATTTTCTCATGCGATGACCAATCAGGAAGAAATCGAGGATGAAAAAGGCACTGAAAAGGTTGATGCGGATCTTTTATCAAAAGTGACAACAGATTCGACACCCGACATCACATCAATCGATGATTACTTTCATGATAAATCTCTACTTTCTCTTAGTTCAATGCCTTGGTTTGCTAAAAATATCAATTTTCTTGCTTCAGGATTTTTGCCAACTCATTGGAGTATTGAAGACAAAAGAAACTTTTTGAGCAATGAGCAAAATTTTTATTGGGATGACCCTTACTTATTCAATTATTGTCCTGATCAAATATTTAAAAAATACATTCTCGACAATGAGGTAAGTAATTTCATTAAATTTTGTCACTCTAAGGCATATGGGGATCATTTCTCATCAAAAAAGAGGATTGTAGAAATCTTACAAAGTGAATTTTACTGGCCCATTGATTAGTACTTAAAAGTGCATTTTTATCATGGTTTTATATCATCATTTTGCACTTGAAGTATCAATAACTCCTTAACCAAAACATGTTTTATAATAATGTATCTAATAATATAAGATACCTATAATTTGTGGTAAATGTCTATTCTTAATGCAGGCCTATCACATAAATGAAAGGATTGATTGATGACTCGAAGAACTTAAA
>NW_011505858.1:0-1311 GCF_000495115.2 Populus euphratica
TATTAAACTCATTATACTTAGGTTTATTCATGTATTGTGCCCAAGCCAACATGAGTGTAATGAGTTGTTAAATTCAATATAGTTAGGTTCAACCATACATTGAGTCCAAAGCATTATGACTTTGTCAAGTTGACAAACTCATTATACTTAAGTTTAGCTACAAGCTGAGCCCAAGACGTCGTGTGTATGGTAGGGTGTCAAACCCAATACACTTAGGTTCAGCCACGTACTGAGCATATAATATCGTGGATCTAGAAAGATGTCAAATCCAATATACTTGGGTCTAGCCACGAACTAAGCCCAAGTGTTGCGTGTATGGCAAGGTTCTAAACTAAATACATTTGGGTTCAGCAAGGAGGTGTTATGGGTGTGGCAAGGTACTAGATCAATATACTTGGGTTCAGCTATGAACTGAATCTAAGACATTATGTGCATGGCAAAGAGCCATATCAAATACACTTGGGTTCGCATTACAAGTTTGGTAAGATGCCATACTTAATATAATTGAATTTAGTCATGAGCTAAACCCAAGGCACCATGTCTCTAACAAGTTATCAGACCTAATATACTTGGATTTAACCATGTGTTGAACCCAAGGCACTATGAGTTTAACAAGGTGTCATACTCAATATACTTGGGTTCCGGTACCATACTCAATTGGTCAGAGTTCTATCTTAAGACTTTTAACATGAACTATTCATGTTAGGGATAACCATTGTTTTACATTTGTAAGTGAATAAAAAGTCTCTCGTTGATCTACATTTTCATCTCATTAATCATTTGTAAGAGATATTTGTTCCTCAATAATTTTATGTTAGAGATTTTTATCATTCATTAATGTCATCAAGACCATATGACTCTTCAATCCCTCCATTTTATCAAAACAATAAGTTCAGGGATTATAAATACTCTTTGAATCATCCAAGTAAATGGTTCATTTTTTCTACTCTTCAAGCATCCATACTTTAATCCTTAAAGAATTTATCATACAAAAAAAAAAAAAAACACCCTTGTTCTTAGAATTTAAAACCTTTTCTTTTATGTATTACAATCTTTATTTGAAGTTATTGATTTTATCATAGAAAAATCCCATACCTTACTAAAAAAAACTATTCTACAAGTATCAAAACTTCCACAATTAATTATGTATTTTTTCAATTATGAAAAAAGGAATATTAAAATGAATATTTGATTAATTATTATCCAAACACTAAAGAGCTTGTTCCTTAGCATTTCAAATTTTGAGACATCATCAAACATTATTAGAAAAACCATATTCACCAATACAATCACATGTGATGAGATACTAAA
>NW_011505858.1:1842-2888 GCF_000495115.2 Populus euphratica
TATATATATATATATATATATATATATATATTGTAATTTAAAAACATGGAATTAAAATATTTTAATATCAAAATATCTTGTACCCATTAAAATTTTGACTACGAAGATGGTAAAAATACATTTATACAATTTAAGTTCACATAAATGAAAAAGTACATATGCAAATTGGGTAGGAGTACAATAATTTCTTCCAAAATAGTAATGGAAAATCAAGACTGTAGCTCTCATAGGGATAAAACGCCACTCAATGACTTCATTGTAGATCGAGAAGTTAATTAAAATTTTGATTTTTTTTTATAACAATTTTCTTTTAAAAAAAAGATTTCTACACCTGGGCAGCGCCCAATCTAAGCTTGCAAGAAGCTAAACTAAGAGCAAAGAATTAGAAGTAGCAGTAGCAGCTACTTCTTTTGCTTTGTCTTGAAGCTAGAATCAATCACTAGATTTCATATTTTTTTAGGGAGAAAGTTATGTACAAATTCTTTATAAGGTTTGGGTTGCTAAAAGTAAACCCTTGTTTTGGCTTGTACATAAATAACATTATTTAATAGATTTTCAAGCTAGCAAACTGAACTGAACCAAACCGAAACTAATTAGTTTGAACTGGTTTTTGGTTCAGTTTGGATTAAAATTTTGAAAAAAAAATCATTTTTATTTGATTATTTATTTTGATCTAAAATCGGATCATACCGAACCAAAAATGAATACTCTTAATCCTCTGCATAGTATCCCACTTCTCTTAATTATATTTTAAATACAATTTATAATTTTATTATTTTATATCAAAAAAATTCTCTCAACCTATTAATTTAAACTAGCTTAATAATAAAATTCAACTTAAAAATATTTTTTTATGCATTCCTTTTTAATATGAACTCGATAATATTTAGGTAATCTTAAATTTAGAGGCTTCATAGTTTCATACATCTTAGTATTTGTTTTTTTCAAGCAATCTATAACATCTAATATCATTTAAGGTTTTTACTATAGTATTTATGAGCCAATCCTTTTTATTTAATATTTTGATACTCTGAAAAAGTCTAAAA
>NW_011505859.1:0-2885 GCF_000495115.2 Populus euphratica
AAACGTAAAGTATTTTTTGATGTTTGGCAATGTTATGGAAAATGAACTGGAAAACACTTTCCAGTATTTGGTTATGTTATGGAAAATAAACTGGAAAATAATTTATTAATATTTTATTTTTCTCAAGTTTATTAAAATAACAATGAATAAATCTTACAAATTAAAAAGTTGAATAATAATAAAATTGAAAAAATATAATTTCATAAATTATCTCAAATAAAATAAATAATAATCAAAACAATAAAGATCAAATCTTAAAAAAAAAGATGAAGAAATTAAAATAATAATAATTAACATTTCATAAAGTATTTCAAATAAAATAAATAACAATCAAAAGAATGAGGACCAAATTTGATAGAAAAAAATTTCAATAAAAAAATAATAAGAGAAAAGCAAATAACAATTATAAAAATAAGGACCAAAGTAAATATAAAAATTAAATTTTAAGAAATGAAATTGAAAAATAAATATTTAAAACAAAATATATATAGCAATCAAAAGTTTGAGGATCAAATTTGATATAATCAGCAAATAATGACATTTCTAAACTTTTCATAACTTCCAGAAAGTGTTTTCCTCCCAAATTTTTCAGGAAAACACTTTCCTGAAAATCAAGCCAAATTTTTCTTTGACTGAAAAGTGTTTTACATTTACCAACTTTCCTAACAGCAAACAAAAACAAGAAAGTTTGGAAATTGTTTTTTCGGAAACCACTTTTCAGAAAACAAACACAGCTAAAAGAAAAACACTTTCCTGAAAATCAAGTCAAATTTTATTTTCGTTGACCAGAAAGTGTTTTTCGTTGACCAGAAAGTGTTTTCCGTTGACCAACTTTCCTAATGACAAACAAACACAGGAAAGTTTGGAAAGTAATTTCCCGGAAACTGTTTTCCAGAAAACAAACATGGCCTAAGACGGACTCGATTTTACTGAAATAAGCTCAGTGTCTCATTCTTTGTGTTAATATTTATATCCTTTTTTGGCTTATGGAGCAAGTAAAAAATATAATTGTTTTTTAGTTTTTTTTAAAAAAAGAAAAAGAGAACCTTTATGAGCAAGTAACCTTAAGGTTATAGTGGAAAATATTGTTAGAATTTGTGAGTACTTACGTGGATGCATCTGGTTGTATAATCTAAAATTTAACAAGTTATAAATTTAAATGATTAATTTAAGTTTAATAGAATCATATGAGTTTATTTGTTTTTTTCAACTTAATTTTTAAATTTTTTTTATTTGGTATTTGATTTAATTAAATATTGGATTTTGTAAAATTTTTTATATAGGATTTTTCATTATTTAATATAAGTTATCTTGAGTTTTTTGAATGTTTTTTTCTCTATTAGATTTAGCTTATATTTAAATAATTTTTTAAGTTAAATTTAATGAATTGCTAAGTATTTATTTTTTAAAATATATATCATCCCATCTCCATTCATTTTAACATTTTTCAAAGTTGGAAATATTTAACACGTGGTATTAAATCATTTAATTTCTTTTAAGTTCAAGTTTTTCGTTTTATCCTTTATCGTATATAATTTGTTTGAAAATTGGACTCCTTTCTCTATTTTTATATGATTTTTTATTAATTTTAAAAATAATATAAATTATCTAGGGTTTTTCTATTTATTATTGTTTAATTATATTATTAAATTAGCCCAACTTGATAAATTTAGTCAAGCCAATTACTTGAGTCTTGAATTTTTTTTTCTTTAAAAATATTAATCCTAACCATGTTATAGCATAAGATATTTTTTTAGGTTTGCTTGAGTTATATTTTTAATTTTTTAGATTTTTTTCATTTCAAACCTTCAATACTTTTGTTCATTTGAATTAAGTTCCTTAATTTATTTTTCTTTGATTTTCATGGTATATTCATGAACATGTGTCTTATATTAAGAGTTTCATAAGTTAAACATAGATAATTCTAATCCATTCAATATGTAAATATCTTTTTTAAAAAATAAAATATCATTTAGTATCTTTTTATATCAATATTTAAAAAAATCCTCATTTATTATATATCAAACTTTTAACTTCATAATATTTTTATATATTTTATAAGGTTATAAAAAAAAATAATCTATTCCGCTTTAAAAAAAAAAACTAGTTACAGCTAATTCTTGAATTAGGTACCGATTAATGATTTACAGTCCAAGTAGCTTTCGCGTTTTCTTTCAAAATACTTTTTTGAGTTCCACCTTCTACTCCATTCCTTAAAATAAAATAAATAAAAAATCTTTTCGATAAGGTAATAAAATGCCGATTTGTACAATTAGCAAGAGAATACTAATTCAAAAAGCAAATGGTCAGAAGATATCCAATCTCACCTGGAAACACCCAGTGCTGGCCCTGACGGACGGCGTTGCTAGGCTGGGCACGAGCGACCACGTATCTACTATTCCATTCCCAAAAATTCATGCATTATGAAGAATTATCGAATATAAAATCCCTAGTTCCCTGTATGCTGTGGGTATAATTTTAAGTTAATTTTTAATGTAGGTAAATAAAATGCCTACAATATGAATGTGTTTCTGAATATTATGATTTTCTTAATTGAAAAACAAAGGGACTTTATTCATGCTTAATTAAATAAATTAGGAATGGAATAAAATAAAATAGAATAATAAATCATAAGGGTCATTAACACTTATTAAATAATAAAATAAAAGATTAATTTTCCTAGTAAAAACAAAATGAAAACGCAAATGCAAATGTTTGACAATAAATGTGCATTTTATTTTATATGTTTTTAATTATTTTATGTTGGAGATTAATTATTGCTTCTAATAACAAATATTTTTTTGTTTTTACAAATATATTATGCAAATACAACTTATTTATATTAAATATAAAAGGGAAAAAATTGAAGATTAGTATAACAATTT
>NW_011505861.1:0-2885 GCF_000495115.2 Populus euphratica
AAGTCAAAAGTATTCAATTATTTTAAAGATTTTAAAGCAATTATTGAGAAACAAAGTGGCTATAAGATCAAAATCATAAGATCTGATTAAGATAGAGAATATACAGCAAATGACTTTGAAGCCTTTTGTATACAACAAGACATCAAACAGCATCATCCTATACACCACAGCTGAACAATGTAGCCAAGAGAAAGAATCGAACGATTTTTGACATAGCAAGAAGTCTACTCAAAGCAAAAAAGTTGCCTAAACAATATTGGGCTAAAGCTGTATCATGTATAATGTATCTACTGAATCACTACCCAACCAGAAGTTTGCAAGTTGTCACACCTGAAAAAGCATGGAGTGATCACAAACCAAATGTTACTCATCTTCGAGTCTTTGGTTGTATAGCATATACAACGATTCCATATGCAAGAAGGATCAAACTCGATGATAAAAGCAAGAAATGCATCTTTATCAGATATGGTGATAGAAGGATGGGATACAAACTGTATAATCTCATCATAAAGAAGGTGATCATGAGTAGAGATGTTATCTTTAAAGAAGATAAATCTATAATGGAATGATGATCAAGAAGAAGTAAAATGGATCAATATTGATTTGATCCTTAAAGATGAAGTGGAAGTATCAGTAGTACTTACAGAAGGTCTAGAGATGAGTCACAAAGTCCAGTACATAGATTCCCTATATTTAACAGGAGAAACACACAAGAATCATCATCAACATCCTTATCAGCATCCTCATCAGAAGGACCAAGAAGGATGAGAAATCTAGAAGAGTTGTACGATGCCACTCAATTCATGAAAAATACAACTCTATTTTGTTTCTTCACAGATAATGACCCACTTAGCTTCAATGAAGCTGTCACATAAGAGAAGTGGATAAAAGCAATAGATGAAGAAATACATGCCATTGAAAAGAATGACACCTTGAAGTTGACTAATCTACTAGAAAATAAGAAAGCAATTGGTGTCAAATGGGTCTATAACATAAAAAAGAATGCAAAAGGTGAATTACAAAGATACAAAACAAGATTAGTGGTAAAAGGCTACAAACAGAGAAAAGGCATTGACTATAGAGAAGTATTTACTCCATTAGCTTGGCTAGAGACAATTAGACTGATGATCTCACTAGCTGTACAACATAGACGGAAAATTTATCAACTCAATGTGAATTTAGCATTTATAAATGGCTTTCTAAGAAGAGATCTATATTGAACAACCACTTGGATACATTGAAACTGGAAATGAAGGCAAAGTATACAAGTTGAAGAAAACCCTCTACGGTTTGAAACAAGCTTCGCGTGCTTGGAATACCAGAATTGACAGGTATTTTCAAGATAATAGATTTGAAAAATGTCTATATGAACATGTAATATATATGAAGAAAGTAGATGACAGCATATTATTTGCGTGCCTATATGTTGATGACTTGATATTCACCAACAACAATCCTACCATGTTTGAAGACTTCAAGAAAAGCATGGTATAGGCGTTTGAGATGACAAACATTGGTTTTATGGCATATTTTCTTAGCTTAGAAGTAATGCAGAAAGAAAAAAAGATTTTTGTATCTCAAAGCGATTACGCCAAAGATATTCTTGAAAGGTTCAAGATGGAAAGTAGCAATCCAGTATCAACTCCAGTTGAGAATGGAGTAGAATTGAGGAAGAGTAAAGTTGAAAATGTTGATCCAACTTACTTCAAAAGCTTAGTAGGAAGCTTAAGGTACCTGACATGTACCAGACTAGATATACTCTACGGAGTCGGACTTATCAGCAGATATATGGAGACACCAGACCAGCCTCACTTAAATGCAGCCAAGAGAATTCTTCACTACATCAAAGGAAAAATAAATGAATGAATGTTTTATACCTTAAGTGAAAACTTCAATCTTATTGGCTACTCGGATAGTGATTGAGGTAGAGATATAGATGAAAGGAAAAGCACAACTAGATTTATTTTTTTCATGGGAGATACATCTTTTACATGGTCATCCAAGAAGCAATTGATAGTAACGTTATCAAGCTATGAAGCTGAATATGTTGTTGCTAACTCAGCTATATGTCATCTAATATAGTTAAGGAATATGTTGAAGTTTTTGGGATTTCCTTAAGAAAGTCCTATAAAAATTTATATTGATAATCGATCAGCAATTGCATTAGCCAAGAATCCAGTGTATCATGAAAGAAGTAAACACATCGATACACGTCATTATTTTATCCGAAAGCATGTGAAGAACAAAGAAGTTGAACTGATATCCTGCAAAACAAATAATCAAGTTACAGATATGTTTACGAAGTCATTAAAAAGAGAAATATTTATCAGACTGAAGTTCATGCTTGGTATGACATCTCTCGATTGAGTTTAAAAGGGGGATTTGTTGTGGTAAACTCAATCAACCACCAATCACCACCTGCAGCCACCTATTATCAACCACCACCACCACCAATTGCCATCTAATATTAACCACCACCTCGTACTACCTCTTAATTTATATATAAATAAGCTGTTAAATTTATATTATTAAGTGTGAGAAAGAAAAGATAGAAACATAAGAGAGAAAGAGAGGGTGTGTATTAAGATTATGTGTTTTGTATTTTGTAAGCTTTTGTTTTGTAATAAAACCGTGTATTTTATTTCCTCTGAGTATTCTAAAGCTACCACCAGTATTTCTCCCACCAACATTCTTCTGGATTAACATTGTCAAAGAAGAAAATGTCAATGTCACTTGAATTGGCTCTTGTGATTGTTGTTATGATTTTGGGGTGTAAAGAGAAGAGGTAGAGAAATGGGGATTTGGGTGAGAGAGAAAAAGAAAAAGGGAGTTTGGTGGTGGGTTTGACGAGGAAAAGGCGAGGAGTGGTGATGGAGGTAGAGGTG
>NW_011505863.1:0-2881 GCF_000495115.2 Populus euphratica
AGGTCTGTCAATAATTCTTTAACTTGATCATTTACAAAATGTTTAGTGAAACTTTGTGAACATAGCTGCAGGTTCTCTGGTCCGTTGGTTTGCATCAGCATGGTGTTTGAACTGAACGGGTAGCTTTATTTTCAATCATGTGTGGATTGGCGATTTTAATTCTGTTAGCATCGTGAATCCAAAAAAAATAAAAATATTTTTTTTTTTAGCAGGAAAGCTATCTCTTTAGTTTGGCTAGTGCCACATGATTAAAAAAAAGAAATAAATATGTTTATAAGAGACAAAAATGAAGATAAAAATTAAATGTATATATAAGATAATTTTTGGAGTAAATTCTGTATTTTTAAAGAAATGTTTTAAATTCACTAATTTGTTTTTTGGTTGGAAAGATAAGATAATTTTGTAAAACTTTTATGGAGACTATTTGTTCAAATTTTAATGTTAGTAATGATGTTTTATTTAGACAAGAACATAAGAATTGTCATAAAGTTAAAAGGTGTTTATTTACTTAATAATTAGTTATCAAATCAATAATTTTAAATTTTAACTTATAAAAAAAGATATTTGTCATGCATTTAGATATTTTAATTTTCAGATTAAGATGATATCATTGTTCTATTTTTATATATATTTTTGTAATGTTTAAATTTTGTTTTCATGAATCTCTTATTTATGTTTTTTATTTTTTTTTATTATACTTATATAATCATGTTTTTTTATATATATTTAGTTATGTTTATTATATTAAGGTGAAAAGATTTCACTAATGGTAATAAGATAAATATGATATAAACTTAATATGGATTTCAATGATTATATCCTAAACAACTTGTTATTAACATGTTTTATTATTTTTATTTTATTAATTTTTAATACATTGCTTATTAAATGGTTAATCTAGATTTGTGTTGTATAACATTTGGTACAACAAATATTTGACACTTTCATATTCAACCATATGATATAATCTACACACGTGTTATGAATAGAACTTGATTTGTTGTTCATATAAGTTAGCATTATGAATTCTTGACAATATATAAAATTTTGGTGTTATTTAAATAAGATAATTAATATGATCATATTAACAATTTATAATGAGTTATTAATGATGAATCATCCGATTGGAACTTTTTTTGTGTATAGTTCTAGTTGAATAATAAACAAAGTTTATATTACATTTATTTTTAATACCATTAGTGGATTCTCTAACTTTGATATTTATTCTTATTATTGTTTAATCCTCGTATTAATCTTACATCTCAAAATTCTCTATAACTTGTTATTGTTGTTGTTGTTGTTCACCTCTAGTGGATCGACCTCGGTTTTATCGGGTTATTTATTACTTTGATACTCTTATACTTGGAAGAAGACATCAATATTTTAGTCGTGTCATAAGACATTAAAGTTATTGGATGAAAGAAATTATAACCTTATGATTAGAAGGAATTATCAACTAAAGATATAAAGAATGTAAATCATAAAAATAGTTCTTTTTGATAAGTTTAAAAAAAAAAATTAATAAAGAACTAACAGTACAAGTAACCTCTCACACACAAAATATCAAAGCCTATAAACAAAATATAAACACAAGCTAAAAAACTTTATTTATAATTAGTAAAGCTATCCTTAAAAAAGTTGAAAAAAACGAGTGCTAGTATAAATAAAAAAAATACTAAACAAACTAAGAAAATAATACAATTCATACACAGTAATTTTTAAACTTTATTGTAAAGCCTTATAATATCCTAAACTTGGTTGAATGTCCAAAACTCGTAACCTATAAAATTTTAAACCCTAGTTGAATTAAAAAACTTAATTATCAATCAATTTAATTTTAAATATAAAATTATAAAAAAAAATTATCAATTTTCAAAACTCACAAAAACAAAAAAAAATAGCAATAACAAGAATAGAGATCAAATTTGATAGAAAAAACCTAAATTATAAAAGAAATCATAAAAACTTGTAACCTATGAAACTCTATATCCAAGTCCAATAAAAAAGTTTATTATGAACAATTTAAAAATATCAATTTTAAAAACATATCAAAGAAAAAAAATGGCAATAAAAAAATAAGAATTAAACTTGATAGGAAAAAAGTCTAAAAGAGGGTGACATCGGTAAACTAAATTAGTTTGAAAAATGATTTCAAACAAAAAATTGATATAAAAAATAAGGATTAAATTTGAAAGACATGAAAAATTAGGGGGATGAAATTGAATAGGCATGTCAATTTTATAAATTATTTTAAATAAAAAAAATCATAATAAAAAGGAATCAAATTTAAAAAATCAACAAATTAAAGGATTGTTCTTGAATTTTTAAGGGGATACCGTCGAAATCTAGTTGGGGGGGGGGGGACAGAAAAAAAATAACCACAAATGTCAAACTGCCGTGAATCTTGAAACATGTTCTATCTCATTGGATTAGAGATGCTGAGATCTTTTAAACGCCATTTTAGAATGCTGCTTTTGATTATCAGACTGCCCTACACATGTCCAAATGATGGCGTGTACCATGCGTAAGCCAATATTTTTTTTTAATTATATTTAATATATTTCAATTACAAAAAAGTCTCTAAGAAACCTTTAAATCTACAGTGAAATCAATATAAAGTAAAAAAAACCCTTGTGAGAGAGTTAAATTGATTTCATCTTTAAGTACATCACAATAATTACACTAATTTGACAAAATTAAAAATATCAAAACATCCTTGAGTAATAGATATTATATATTGTTTTTATTCTATAGTTAAATTTGTATTTTTACTATGTAAAAAAAAGAGAAAACAAAGTGATCAATCTAACCCCATTATTTGTAAAAAATAATTGTATTATGGTAAAAAGATCACCTAGTCTTCAATGCCAAGTTGAAAGGA
>NW_011505989.1:0-2688 GCF_000495115.2 Populus euphratica
AGGATATCCTCATCATTTTCAGAAAATATGGCCGAAGAAGATAATCAATCACTTCATAATGAAAATAATGAGAATAACCGTGCTAGAACACTTAGAGACCACATGAATCCCACAAGAACAAGCACACCATCATGCATAGTTTTTCCTCCCGATGCATCTCATTTTAATTTTAAACCAGGTATTATTCAACTTTTACCTTCTTTTCATGGTTTAGAATTGGAAAATCCATACTTGCATTTAAGGGAATTTGAGGAGGTCTGCAACACATATAATAATTTAAATTGTAGCATGAACACCATCAGATTAAAGCTTTTTCCTTTTTCATTAAAAGATAAAGCTAAAACATGGCTACAAAATTTGAGACCAGGATCCATTCGTGCTTGGGATGAAATGCAACAATAATTTTTAAAGAAGTTTTTCGCATCTCATAGAACAAACTCTTTCAAGAGACAAATCACCACTTTCAAACAAACTCTTTCAAAAGACAAATCACCACTTTCACTCAAAAACCAGGAGAAACATTTTACAAATGTTGGGATAGGTATCGAGATTTGCTTAGTACTTGCCCCCATCATGGTTTTGAAACATGGAGATTGGTTTCACATTTCTATGAAGGGTTAACACCTAAAGATAGGCAAATGGTTGAATTGATGTTCAATGGAACTTTTGAAGATAAAGACCCTGATGAAGCAATGGAGTACTTAGACTTGTTAGCTGAAAATGCTCAAAATTGGGACACCGCGGGTACATATGAGGCACCGAGTAAAACTCAACCTCATACATCTAGTGGAGGTATGTACAACTTTAGGGAAGATCATGACCTTCAAGCCAAGTTTGCATCTTTAGGTAAAAAAGTCGAGGCACTAGAATTGAAAAGGAGTGGTCAATTAAAATTTGTTGAAAACATTGTGTGTCAAATCTGTGAAACAAATGAACACTCAACCAACGATTGTCCAACCTTGCCTTCTTTTAAGGAATGTCTCCATGAACAAGCCCATGCTTTAAACAGTTTCCAAAGGCCCAACCACAACCCATACTCCCAAACATCCAAAGGGCCAACCACAACCCATACTCCCAAACATACAACCCTGGTTGGAGAAATCACCCAAATTTCAGTTGGAAGAGTGAGAACAACAATGCACAAACTTCACAACCACCATTTCAAGCACACCACAATTTCCAAAATTATCATGGATATGCACCTCCTTATGCTCCACCTCCTACAAGAAATTTTGAGGAAACTTTGTATGCATTCATTGAAAAGCAAGAGACAATCAACACTCAACTTGCTCAAAGCATAACAGATTTTAAAGATACTCTTGCAAAATTAACATTTGCTCTCAGTTTCCAAGAGAAAGGTAAGTTTCCATCTCAACCACAACAAAATCCCAAGGGGCAATACAATGCAAATGCAAGTAGTTCCGGAAGCCAACACATAGATCAAGTCAAATCAGTCACTGCTCTACGCAGTGGTAAGGTTATTCAAAAACCAATTCTTGAACCTTATGAGAAAGATGATGAGTCAATCTCTGAGGGTAAGTTGAACCTTGTGAGAAAGATGATGAGTCAACCTCTAAGGGTAAGGAAGGGGTTGAATCTGAAAATTGCAAAGAAACGACTGATTCTCCGCCAGCACTTCCATTTTCTCATGCCATGACCAATCAGGAAGAAATCGAGGATGAAAAAGGCATCGAAAAGGTTGATGCGAATCTTTTATCAAAAGTGACAACAGATTCGACACCCGACATCACACCAATCGATGATTACTTTCCTGATGAATCTCTACTTTCTCTTAATTCAATGCCTTGGTTTGCTAAAAATATCAATTTTCTTGCTTCAGGATTTTTGCCAACTCATTGGAGTATTGAAGACAAAAGAAAATTTTTGAGCAACAAGCAAAATTTTTATTGGGATGACCCTTACTTATTCAATTATTGTCCTGATCAAATATTTCAAAAATGCATTCTCGACAATGAGGTAAGTAATTTCATTAAATTTTGTTACTCTAAGGCATGTGGGGATCATTTCTCATCAAAAAAGAGGATTGTAGAAATCTTACAAAGTGAATTTTACTGGCCTATCATATTCAAGGAGTCAGATGCATTCCGCAAAAACTGTGAAAATTGTCAGAAGGTGGGATTTATTTCAAAACACAGAGAGTCTTTAGATAATCTTCTATTGACTCTTAAGTCTCATCATAGTCAAGATAAGCATCGTGCAATTCATACTATTGACTCTTAAATCTCATCATAGTCGAGATAAGCATCGTGCAATTCATGACTTATGAACCCATTTTCATAAAGAACATACTTGACTTAGTCTTGGGAATCTGATTAAAAAAGACCCTGTTTGCCAGTTTTTAAGAAAACTAGATGGGAAGCCTATCCCCGACCCATTGAGGGCGTTTAAGCTGTTCTTGGACGTAAAACCAACGGAAGATGTGAGCCACATTCACAACTGTGATTTGAATTTATTTATTTTTTAAAAACTTGTGTCTTTTGGTTTTATTATTGTGTTTTGTTATTTCTTATTTTTGTTTTAGTGTGTTTCAGGTTTTGTCAGTGTTCGTTACTTCAGGTGATATCTTCTATACTCTATCTTTCTACCTTAGAACATTGAGGACAATGTCTCGTTTTGGTTGGGGGGAGAGGGTAGTAGTTGATAAAAAAAATTGTTTTTCATTTCATA
>NW_011505864.1:0-2878 GCF_000495115.2 Populus euphratica
AATGAACCTTTGATATCTTTTTACCTCTTAAGTTGTAACATTCAAAAAAATGTTACAAATATGAATATAGTTTTTTTTTAATTATGAATGGAATATGAATATAGTTTAAAAGATTGAAATATGAATATAGTTTAAAAGACATTTAAAATGTCAATGGTTTGTTCAATTATGCTATTTTTTAATAGATTGATATTGCTAACAAAAATAAATCTACAACAATGTAGCAGTAGTGTAGTACCATATTATAGGAACATAGAAATATGACAGCAACAATAACAACAACACCAACAACACTCTAAACGACCTTGATTCAACCTTGTTTTTTTTTTTTTTATTATTGTAAATGATTTCTTTTGTATAGTTTAACCTATAACTTCAAGGTGATTAGTGTTTGTATCATAATGATAAAAGTTGTACCACTTCTTTTATATAACAGAAGATCATACTAGCCCTAACATATTCAAGATTAGGATTACATTGTCTAATCTTTCTTCTTTTTTGTATGTCGATGTGATGTAACTATGATATTTATGCAATTTTCATTAAAATAATTATGACAAGTGCTGCTACATTCAATCTTGGTAAACAACAAACTTACCAATTAATTAAGTTGATAAACGTGCCACTCAAATTAATCAAATTAAGGCATTAAACATGTGTAATAATAGTAATTATTTAAAATTCCACTATATTTGTATCGATATTTCCCTTAAAATATCATGTAAGTTTCAAAGAATTGCCTCTACAATCCAATTGTAATGAAATGAAGTGGATGAAAAAAACACTCACCTGCCTTAAAAGATGTTGTTACAAATATTAATATAGTTTTTTAAAAAAACAAATTATGAATGAAACATGAGTATAGTTTAAAAGGTATTTAAAATGTCAGTAATTTTTTTAATTGTGCTATTTTTTAGTAGATTGATATTGTTAACAAAAATAAATTTACAATAATATAGCAGCAGTGTAGTAACACATCACAAGAACATAGAAATACGATAGCAACAACAACACTCTGACACTTTAAACAACCTTGATTTTTTTTTTATTGTAAAGAATTTCTTTTGTATAGTTTAACCTATAACTTCAAGGTGACTAGTGTTTGTATCATAATGGTAAATGTTGTACCAAGATCATACCAGCCTTAACATGTACAGGGTTAGGATTACGTTGTCTAATCTTCTTCTTTTTTGTACATCGGTGTAATGTAACTGTGATATTTATGAAATTTTCATTAAAATAATTGTGACACATCTTAGAAATGCTGCTATATTCAATCTTGCCACTCAAATTAATCAAAGGAAGACATCAAACATGTGTAATAAAAGTCATTATTTAAAATTCCACTATATTTGTAATGATATTTCCCTTAAAATATCATGTAAGTCTCAAAGAATTGCCTTTACAATCCAATTATAATGAAATGAAGTGGAAGCAAAAAAGGTCTCTACTTTGACATGACATGTCCAATTCTAAGACAATTAAAAAATTTCCAAATAAAAGATGTTGCTATGAATATGAACATAGTTTAAAAAGTCATTTTAAATAATTATTGTTATTCCAATTGTGTTATTTTTCATGGGAATTATATAGATTGAGTATATGATATATTTATGATATTTATGCCAAAAGTTGTTAAAATAATCGTGTCATTTGTTAATAAATTTAAAATTATTCTAATAACTTAAATTTTAGGTTGGGATATATTTTTTTTGATATAGCAATAGATATATGATGATAAAAAAAAAATTACAACTTCATATCCTAACATCTTAAATACTCATCTTAACTAATAGTTTAAAATTTTAAATTAATGTAATTGTTTTATTATAATAGTAGAGTTCTGATAACCAAAAAAACCTTAAATTTAAATCTCACTATCCCAAATTCTTATTTAATATATTAACTTTCAGCATAACTAGTGTATGCTTTTGGATATACTTTTAGAAATTTGAGAGATTATGTTAAATAATTAATATAAAATTATCTTAAAAATCTCTTCACATAACACAAACTTTTGGATATACTTTTAGAAATAAATACTTAAAACATCCAATATTAATAAAAGCTACACAATTACCAAGTTGATATTGTCGTCTCTAAAATTAATCAAATAAAGGCACCAAACAATAAAGATAATTATTTTGAAATGCTACTATAAAGTGTGTCGTAGGTGTGCGACGTCGCGACGATCATCCACCATCCATGCTAACGATGGGATGTGGTGTATTTCTAGCAAGATATGAAGAGACAAGGAATTTTTGTCTCTTATCAGTGAAAACATTGAATGGGAGTCGCCACCTAATATTCTGGTAACTAGGAACCCTAACTGGTCTTTAGAAATCGAGTACGAAGACTGGTTGCGTAAAGGGAAGGTATTAGCACCCCGACTACGCCCTACCTAAGGTAGGCTGCATTGTTTTGTCTGATAAAATATGAAATCATGTTGTGGTATCTAATTATATGTGTATCTAAAACCAAAGAAACTGTTAAAACCAAGAATACGGGTTACATATAACCTCATAATCCCTGATACTAAACAAAACAAAAAAAAAAATTCTTGTTGTTTTTAATATTTTGGCCAATGTTCTCTTGACTTTAATAAACTGGTTATTAAAGCCAAAATGCATGCTAAAATATTGTTTTTGATGTATAAAAAATACAATATGATTTTTTTTTGTAGCTTTGAGACACTTGGCCGTATGCAATGAAAAATACAATATATTTTTTTTTTTTTAGCTTTGAGACACTTGGCCGTATGCACAAATTTTTTTTTTTAGTTGATAAAAAAACTCGGGTATTTTTAATACCGTATTTGTATTTTTTTTTGACAAAAATATAGACCAATACTAAGCAAAAAAGGCATAAATAATAAAAA
>NW_011505870.1:0-2866 GCF_000495115.2 Populus euphratica
AAGGGTTAGCGCTGCACTTAAAGAACTTCTGGCATTTGTTGATGGCTCCGGGAATGAAAACGATGGATCTCGGTGTTTATATCAACTACTTCCATAAAGCAAGGCGCTTTCACTCTCGTTTAAAAACAAAATAGTTTCAGAATTGTCCTTTTCTAATACTCATATTTGCCCATCAGAATAACATCACCTAAATTATCTTTGCAACACCAAGCATGCATTCTTTACTCCAATTTTAGTGGTTTGATACATGTTAAAAGCACATCCACACACATTAGATGCATCAACTTTTCTGATAAATTTATGAAGATGATGCGCATGCATGTGTGTATTTCAAGTAAACGAAAACAAAAATGCATAACTTGATTTAGCAGCGGAGTTCGGTCCTACACATATGACAACAACAAAACTCTTCATGCAGGGGAAAAAAAGGAAAAAAAATTGGAGGATTTCCATAACCAAGATAGCATTAACCTATTATTCCTCTGTATCAAGTAAATAAACCACAAACACGATTAAACCTCCAAATACTTGATGGCAGTTTGAACATCTTTATCCCCTCTGCCACTGCAGTTAAGAACAACCTTTGTTCCATCTGGGAGAGTGGGACAGAGCTTCTCTAAATAAGCCAGTGCATGTGATGTCTCCAAAGCAGGAATTATGCCCTCTAATCGCGATAATCTCTTGAATGCTGCACATGAAGGTTAAAAAACTAATTAACAAGAGAGCAAGGATGTTATAATTGAGTTGCATCTCAATTACAGGAAATCCAATTATATCAGGAAATTTGTGTTTACACGGAATTAGAAAGCAGTAATAAAGGTCAAAGATGTAAAAGAACGACTGAAGATGGAGCAAACAAAAAATCTTAATAGGATCTCCATACCGTCCAATGCTTCTTGATCTGTGACACTATAGTATTCAGCACGTCCTTTATCTTTCAGGAAACTGTGCTCGGGTCCAACTCCAGGGTAGTCCAACCTATGCAAAACAATAATATTGTAAGAGTAAAGGAAAGAAAGTGATAATATGAGCCACATTAAACCAATAAAAATAGGTCAAATAGAAGTTTTACCCTGCACTAATTGAATGAGGCTCAATTATTTGTCCATCGTCATCTTGTAACAAATAGCTCATAGCTCCATGCAACACCCCTACTTCTCCTTTGGTCAGAGTGGCAGCGTGCTTGCCGCTATCTATGCCTAAACCTGCAGCCTCCACACCGATCAATCTCACATCCTTGTCCTTAATAAATTCATCAAAGAGTCCCATTGCATTCGAACCGCCACCAACACACGCAACCAGCACATCTGGCTTCCCACCCCATTTTTCCAATGCTTGTTTTCTTGTTTCTATACCAATTACCCTATGGAACTCTCGCACCATCATGGGAAAGGGATGTGGGCCAGCAACAGATCCCAAAATATAATGGGTTGTCTCCACATTAGTCACCCAATCTCGTATAGCTTCTGATGTAGCATCTTTCAATGTTGCAGTACCAGAATGAACACCTCTCACCTCAGCCCCAAGAAGACGCATCCTGAAAACATTTAGTGCTTGTCTTTCCATATCTTGTGCGCCCATATAAACAACACATGGCAAACCAAACCGTGCACAAACTGTAGCAGTTGCAACTCCGTGCTGACCAGCTCCAGTTTCAGCAATTATGCGCTGTTTTCCCAAACGCTTTGCAAGTAAGACTTGTCCAACAGCATTGTTAATCTTATGAGCACCTGTGTGGTTAAGATCTTCCCTCTTGAGATAAATATGTGGCCCTTCACCACTAGGGCGTTTATAATGCTCTGTAAGCCGCTCAGCAAAATAAAGAGGATTTTCCCTTCCAACATAATCCTTCAAAATTCCATTTATTTCTTTCTGCGATATAAAAACATTTGTATCATAAATTTCATTCAAATTAATAGAAACAAGGGGACTAAAAATACCTTTTTCTTGCACGCACAAAACCTTTCTCACTATGTGAGATCCTTTTATACTAACTACTCAATGGAAAAAAAAAATCCAGTAATACCATTGCACCGAAAATGGAAAAAAAATTCAAATAAATTTCATAAGAAAAAAAACTTATAAACCGACCGGAAAACAATGCATGGTGATACCACTTGCCATACAAGCGCGATTAAGTCATTATGGCACCATTGCATTATATCCCTAATCAACCAACATTTTCCAATACATCTTCCATCCAAATTTCAATACTTTAAGAACTCAAAATCGTATTTCATTTCAAGAATACTACAGACACTTAAAGCCTGCACGGGCAATATAATATACGCAAGAGAAACCACTGAAAATCTTGCAATGTTTATTCATCAGAAACGCTGAGCAATTGCTTCAAATTTGCAAATTCTTTACCTTTTCTATATATTATAGGCACCGAAAAAAGAAAATGAAATAAACATTCTTTTTCAGCAAAATCAAATAAGCCCAGAAACGCAATATATACACAGGGACCGATGTCTGTATAGATAGGAAGAGATACCTTAAATTCAGGATCATCCTTGAAGGAATAGAAAGCAGATTCAAGCTCAGTGAGAGCATACATAAGGGTCTCAGGTACATATTTCCCGCCATATTTACCAAACCGACCAAAAGAATCAGGTCGTTGCCATAGGGCAGGGTCAGAATCCACCACTTCCTCCATTTTAACCTCGGCCTCTCGGGCCAAAGTGCAAGAAATTGTAAATCTTGAAGGTGCGCGAGACGTTGAAAATTTGGAGAATTTAATAGGTAATTGGGAAGAAGAGTAGGGCTTGAGGAGAGAAGAAGAAGAGGACTTAGGTTTGGTGGTGGCTGCTGCTGCGGTGGTTATGGATGCGGTGGCTGCCATTAGGGATTTGATTGATTGCGG
>NW_011499941.1:0-43052 GCF_000495115.2 Populus euphratica
TCACCAAAATCCGCAATTGGAGTTTAAAAACGGTGGTTTTCTTTGCTTTTTACCTCCTCCTTATCTCTCAAAGCTTCAATTTTACTTTTGTGATTTTTAATCTTTTTTTTATTTTTTTAGGGCACCATGAACACGTTGCAATAATATATGAGGTCAAAACCATTCATCGTGACCACACTTGAGTTTAGCCTATTTTCAACAAATGTCATCTCTATCGTGCTCGCTGTTCAGTCTAGTTCCATCACTGTCAGAAAGCTAAGCTTCCTGGGGAAACCTCGAACTAACTTCCTATAATATTACTTCATCATCAGTTAAGTCCCACAACATGATTTTTTATCAATTTAGTCCCTAATGTATCAAGCTCTTCTCAATTGGGTCCTTCTTTTAATTTCTGCTAAAAGATATTTGACTGGAGGATCCAGTTGAGAAACGTTTGCTCCGGGCTTAATTGAGAATTGATACATACTCTAGCCAATAGGGATTCAATTAGGTTTTCCAGAATGTAATAAAACAAATATTTACATGATGACGGTTAACCCGAAACTTAGTATAATTCAGGTTTTATGGTTAAAACTTATACAAGAATTAACTTAATATTTAAAATTTTTTATTTGAAAATAATATTTATTTATTTATTTAATATTAAATTAAATTAGATTTGATCTAAAAATACTAGCCACGAATATAGTGGCACGCGCTAACTATTTTTTTATTTATTAAAAAAATAAAGTTCTTCTTAATTTTCCCGAGTATAACAATTGAATTGGTGGATCGAAGAAATATAAGCTTCACACTCTCAATTGACGTTCAGCACACAGAAAAATAAAAAAAAGTTTATAGTTTTTTCAAAAAAAAAAGAAAAAGAGGATTGAGTTAGGGCTAGACATGGATGGGATATTCTTCAGCTGCCATCAGGCCATAATGCTAGGCCTGAATTTCATCTCGGCTTATAATTGGAGCCGGGTATATTTTCCTAATCTGGGCTTGAACCCGACCATAAATAGGGTGATCGTGTCGTTAATTTCTTTTAACATCTTTATAATCACTTGATTTTTGTGAACATGATCATTAATTAATCATTCCTGAGTTTTTTTTTTTTCATTTAAAAAAATTGTTAGTAAAATATATAAATGCAAAGCCCTTTGATTTCAAGCAAATGGCTCAAGCAATCAGGAACATCTTAAGCAAGCACAAGCTGAGGAAACAAGAACATCATCAGAATCACATTTCCTGATAAGCTAATTCCACTTTACAAGTTCTTGTATCTCATTGCCTGAAATACTAATGTCTTCAATTATGATTTGGTGAGAATTTAACGTGAAATCCGTCTCGAAAAGCTAACATAGGACCTCGAACAACTCGTCCTCCCTTGATTCTGGTCCATCTGTGATTAAGAAATTCAAATCCAGAAAAGCCATTTACAATCCTGCTACAAAAACCTGAGCAGAAGCATGCAACGTGGTCCTGTCTTATAACAAACAAAAGCAAATGCCACTAAAAGGGAAGGAAAGAAACAGGAACATACTCATATTTGGTGAGCAGGACATGGAGAAAGGTGGCCATGAGCAATTTACTGAATTCTGCCCCTGCACACTGCCTAGTTCCCCCACTAAAAGGCATGAAATTCTTGGATACAAGATACGGGTCCATGTCCTGTGTTCCATTTGCAGATTAAAAGAAAGGGTCATTTGTTAAGAATCCATCGATTCCCTTTCTCTTTTTAATGATCAAAGATTATTTACTACCTTCCAACGTGCTGGATTGAATGCGAGTGGATCCTTGTAGACGTCAGGGTTCAAATGAGAAGCAGAAGTGACAGCCATTATGATCCAACCGGCAGGAATTGTAAATCCTGAAAAACACTCATTTGGAGTAACACTGCAAATATCTAAACAACAGTCATAAAAAAAAATCATACCTTTAAATTCAATGTCTTTCAATACTCTTCTTAATAATCCAGGTGCACCATTCCCCAACCTTAGCGATTCGTTGATAACCTGAAATTTTCAAAACCTAGCAGATGTAAGATGAATGAACATACAATAGTTGTAAGGAGATCATACCATAGTACAAAACCAGGCCCAGCCCGAGGCTGGGTCATGGGTTGTATGGGTCAACATGGGTCAATCCAGATCTAGTTGGGTTTTGACAGGGCAATCGGGTTGAGAGTTGACTCGCCATGTCGACTAGATCAACTCCCACCTGATTCAATATGAAACCCAACCCGAGCCAGGTCTCCTATCAGCCAGTCACTTGATTGACTCGCGGGAAAAGGAGGGTTTAATAACACTATATCAGAGTATTTACTTGAAGCGTAGAAGTCATTGATTTGTACTCATCCCATGTGAGCACGGGATCTGAATTTCGTCTATTTTTCAGGATTCCCTCATGCTCAGCCTGCAAAACATATTGCTGATGTTATAACCATGTAAATACCAAGTTCTAATCTGAAGACTGCTAATTTACGATTGTAACACTCACTATCAGTTCCTGTAACACTGAAGGGTGGTCTGCTAGCAACTTAAGAGTTAACGTCAGTATTTTCGAGACTGACTCGAAGCCAGCAAATAACAATCCAAAGATCACTGTAATAATGAAATCATCTGATAAGAACTTCTCTTTATCCTCCTTGTTCAAGTCAGCAATGACCTGATCAAGCAAATCTCCTCGATACATATCTGGCGAGTTGCGTCTCTTCTCTAGTTTATCTTTCAAAAACTCGGTTGCCTTCTCTCGGTCCTGAACAAATAGATTGGTTACCACGTGTATTACCATGAAAAGAACAAGTTCTTCTCTCTCTCCATTCTTTCAGAGTACCTTTAAACATTTATGGTATGTAGTGCCAGGAATATTCAAGGGGATGGACATAAGAAACTCTGATATTTTGGTGAATTTTTCGCTTATCTTATCTTCAGATGTGTTTTCAGAATCATCATAACCAAACATGTGCTTCGCAATATAACTGAAAACCATCTGCAAGAAGGGTATATATCAAGAACAGAACAACATTAATGGATAATACAAAAGGCATGTATTAAGTGGTCCTAGAACTTACAACTGCAGAGCCGTATTTCACTTCAATAGATTCTTGAGCTGACCACATTTGCAGGGTTTTCTTAATCATGTCTTCTATTTCAGGAAGCAAGCCTTTCTTAAGTGTTTCGACGCCAAAGTGAGTCAAGGATAAACTTCTGATATACTTATGAATGACTCCAACTGCACTTGTCCTAGATTCACCCTCTTGATTGAAAAGCTTGGAAAATGTGTCTAAATACCACATCTCTACCAATTTTCCTTCTTGTTGGAGGATGAGATGGTTGAGTTCGGGATCGGTCGATACCACAACAGGTCGGCCAAAGATGTTCGTTCGAAAAATGGGTCCAAATCTGAAATTGGAAATACCAGTTAGGTAGAGATTGAATAAGCAAATCCCACAAGCTAGCCTTCAGAATGCCATAAAAATCAAAGACAAGTACAAAGGAATCACAGCAACATATTACCTTTGAATCCTCTTCTTGATAAACGGATGAAGGTCTAGAGAATAACTTGGAATGATCAAATGAAGGGTCTCTCCAATGAGAGGCAAGCCCATGGAACCAGGTGGGAGAACACCATTGCAGCTAGGATTCTTCCATTTTCTAACCAAATGAGTACAATATATGACTAGCAATGCGATAACACACAACCCAATTGTCCACATTTTTTACTTTGATATTGAAGCAAAGGTGAAAGAACTGACAAGTTATGTTCATATCTAATATACTGATCAATCTGCAGCTCTTAAAGAGGCAAAGTGCCGAATGGATCAAACTAAAAACAAGTGAATCAGACAGACTCACAGATAATTTAAAAAAAAATCCGGACATTGAGTTTTATGGTGACACTTCTTGGATAGAATGTTTACTTTGTTATTGATGTTAATCTTTTTCGTCCTGGAACTAAAAGTACAATTAAGAATCTTGATTTAAGTGTTGGCAGTTTCAGCATTCAGAATCTTCTTGCCGTCTAAAATGAGTGGCGGAGCTGCTGTTAGTCTCTTTCTTACGATTTCAACTTCTTCTGAATGCTGAACCTGTTGTATGAGCTGGAAAAACTTGCAAGCAGAAAAAAAGCAGTCTGCAATTTCTTTTTAGAAAGGGTAAAGCTTAGCTTACCAGAAAATTCTACGTAAGATAATATCATCTCTAAAGTTAAGCTCTATTTTCTTATCATTGAATTTGATAGTTGATAATTTGTTAACACAGTTTGAGTTCTAAAGAGTTTAGTTCCTCCTCCACCCCAATGTATTATTGGATCTCGCAATTGTTTTTCAGAATTTTATCTCTAGATGCATATAGTCCCAACACAGATATAAATAAAATAAACCAGGCAAGTTTAACTCTACTTATTAATTTATTTTCTGTTACTATTAATTGACTAGAGCCTGCATTCCTATATATAGGAAGAAGTATGCACAGTTATCCATTGAACAACAATCTTCCTTTTCTCTGTGTCCTTGTTCCAGCTTAGCCTCCACCGCCCCAAATACTTAAAGCTAACGTTAATTGCATTACAAATGTGGGTGTGGGAATGGGTGATATCAGAGTCATTTGCTGTGGGACTGCTACTCATATGCTGGACTCACTGGATATTGAAATAGAGACACCCAAAATGCAATGCAGTTCTCCCCCCAGGTTCCATTGAAGAGACCCTTCAGTACTTATTCTGTCCCAGGTACTCTCTGGATGTTCACCCGTTCTCCGAAAAACAGATCCCAAAGGTAACATGTACGCAGTTTTTCGCGCAGGGTTAGTATTATTTTTAGGCTAGTTTCACGAATCCAGATAAGAAGTTTATTTCTTTTCCTGTCAAACCTAGAGACCACAACTAATAGCAATTCCGACTTCTGCATGTGATGCAAACCAAGCCGACATTATTATTATTATCAATCAGTGAAAGAAAATGGAGATTTAGATGCTGATAGGGCAATTAAGTTGCACAAGGAACAAAAGAAGCAACGAGAAAAGGAAAGAGACTGAGTGGTTTTTCAGTCCGAAATGAAGAGATTGAACTAAATTGTAATAGCAAATATGCCTTCAAAATGAATACCTTTCACTACCCTTCTCAACAACCCAGATGCAGGATTTTCTATCCTGAGAATTTCATTGACGACCTGTGATTTCCACCAGCAAAAAGCATGCTAAAATACTTGGATTGCTTTAAGAAGAGCAAAGAAATAGAATCAGAAAAAAAACCTGTTGTGTACAAGTCATTGACACACACGCAAATCTGCATACTGTCAGCTCTTGAAGCACTGATGGATTGTCTACAAGGAGCTCGAAAAACTAATGTAAGTGATGTTGAAATGGATTCTCCCTTGACTATCAAAAACGAGAGCACGAGGTGGATTGTCATGTCCTCGTTCAAGAATTTCTCTTCATCCATATCTTCAAGGACTTGACTGAGTAGATCTTGTCGATGATACTTCTCAGGTGACGTACGTCTCCTGTCTATCTCCTGCTCCACCATGTCTTTTATTTTATAATCAAAGAATTTGCAGCTTGGAAACAATAGAAAGGGAGATTCACAAATTATAATATACTTGCATTAATCTTGACCCTGAATCTATCTACCTTTGTTTTTATGAAATTCCATTACCTGTAAACATTTGTTGAATTTTGCACCGGGAATGTTCAAGGGGAAAGAACAAGAACAAGACAAGTAGTAATGTGCTTTGTCATATATCTATACTGAACAAGACAAGAACACTAGTAAGGTATGAGCTTGAGATTTACCTGTGAAGTAGAATTTTTCACTTCCAGTACAGATGCCTGGCACGGCCATGCGCGTAGAGTTCAGTCATCTTCTACTTGAGGAAGAAACGTTTTCTTAAGGGGGCAAGGAGCCAATGTGATCCAAAACAATGCCAGGGAGATATTTGTGAATGAGAACCCCGGGGGCACTAATTCAAGAAGGTTGGAAAGGCTCGTAAGATATCAGATGTTTTGGCATGGCTGTGGTAGGAAGGAATCTATGGATAGAGTTAAAAGGCTTCAGAAGAGACTTCTGCTTGCCCCAAAGATGGCCATTGAATAGTAGAGTTCATCCTTGTAGAACTGCCTAGATAATAACGGAATCATAGAGTTTGATGAACGTGCCTTCCAAATTATAATTACAAATTCACCAAGAACGTCACAAAATTGTTTCACTTGTTAACAAATCAATAATCAGTCGATTGTTTTGATTGATTTCTCAAATCAAAACATACTTCCGCCGTTCAAGAACCATTCAATAATCAGTTCTCTATTTTTCTTATTAAATAAGTTTAGTAATATTTGATGAAGTCGCTTCCTCTTTCTTATGAAGACATAATTGCTCCTTATCCCCTGCTTATATATAATTTCCATGTGTGTCTGATTTTAAATACAAGTCGTAAAGTTCAAAAGCCCTGTTAATGACTCAATACCTTGAATGGCAGTGGAGTTCCATGTGGTTTCAATTTCTATCACTCTAACATTTTGGATTTGGCATAAATTAATCTTCCCATCTAATAATCTATTTCTGTTGATAATTTATGCTTAAAACACCACGTTATATAAGCTCAACCTAATGATAGCCATATTGTTCAGACTAGGGCAGGTGTTTTTTCCGTTCAACTCACTTGCTTTTCTTCTAAAAAAATTAAATTGATATTTTTTAAGTAATTTTTTTATATGTTTCTGATATACTAATATCAGAAATAAAATAATTAAGAAAAGATACAATTTTTATACTTTGAAAAACACTTTCATAAAAACATCACTAGGTTATGGTCCTATGTTGAGGCAGTTTAATAGCGTGCCTGCCTTTGAAAACTACGACCGATTGCTTGTTCCAGAGCTCAGGATTCCAATAATGGATGGACTATATAGGTACCGAATCTAAATCCAACAAGGAAATTTGGTCATCCCGCTGTTTTCATATGATACAACAATTTTCATTATCCAATTTCTTAGTAGGAGGAACTACACCATGCTTTTTTTTATCAATTATCCGAGTTATATTCCAAGTCATATTCAGACTTGATCTATTATATCAACTAGATCATTTTAACAGCTCCAATATAATTTATTTTTAAATTTAAATTTAAAAAATAGATAAGCAAGTAGATTTCAAAATTGACCCCCCGGGTCATATTTCATAAAAATACTAAATAGTTCTTACAGTCATGACATTTTTTACATTTTTTTTTAATCTGACCCGCAGGAACAGCTCTATGAACTAGTGTATTCTGAAAAATACCTGAAATGGATGATACAAATGTAGAACTTTTCATTCAACTGTACAATAAGGGGTAAGTTCTCAAGTACTACGTTCCTTGATCCCCACACAACCAAAAAAGAAAAGAGCTCAACTTATTTGGAAGGAGAAAAAGGCAAAAAGAAAGAAACAAGAAGAATAGTATTACCCTATGATCATCTCATGCGGAAGACTGGTATTAACTTGTATAGCAGCAAAAAGGGGAAAAAAAGAACAGTAACATGATACTTGCTCAGGAAGACATTATTGTATGAAATAATGGCTGAAAATGGAGGCAGAATTCCCAGTATCAGTCCAGATTAGCAATGACAGCATCAACCACCTCTTGTGTGGTGCTGTCTCCACCAAGGTCTTTGGTTCGACACTTCCCCTCAGATATTACACGCTTCACTGCAGTCTCAAGCCTATCAGCAAATGAAGGAAACTGGAGGTGTCTCAACATCATGGCAGATGAGAGGAGCAAAGCCACTGGATTTGCCTTCTTTTGTTCCACCATTTTTTCTTTTCCCACATTTCCAGCAGAAGCACCTTGCTCAAAAACAGCATAATCAGCTCCCACATTACCTGTAGTTTTTCCAAAAACAACATGACGAGGCAAGCTTATAGAGCTGATAATAACAGAAAAGGTCCAAAGGACTTGAAACTATGAAGCTCCTAACAGCTTCATGATTAGGATTCCTTAACTTATAACTTGTTAAAGAAGGTGGGGAAAAATCTTTTGCAGAATTAGAACTTGTAACCAAAGTCATACCTCCTGGCATGACACCAGTGCCTCCAGCTATACCAGCTGCCGTATTTGCCACAAGATTGCCATAAAGATTAGGAGTAACCTGTGCAGAAAATAATACAGGTTTTTAATATTGAAAAGGTCAAGAGTGCTAATCGAGTCAGTAACAATCAAGCATACACAAGACCATGTATCAGGAGACTGTAGCTACTGCAAGAAGCTCGGTGAGGAGATATGTAAAGGTAAAACTACAAGTACAATTCTCGATTATTTTACATTATAGTTTTAGTATCCTTGTATTCCATCAACGGACTACAGAGCATCAACCATCCATCACAATCTGAAACTCGATGCATATACATTCATTGATAAACATGTTGCCACGTTCAATAGCGAGAGGAATTTTCCCCTAACTATATGAATACCTGCCACTGAACAACAGACTCATTCCACTGCTAACAAAACCAAAGTTGCACACCAACAACATAAATACACAAGGAATCAACTAACAATGTATAACATCACAGACTCTAATTCAAGCAATAATCAATGAAGTTTCAATAAAAAACACTTACCATCACATCAAATTGCTCAGGTTTCGATACCAGCTGCATACAGCAATTATCCACAATAATCTCACTATACTTAATACTCGGATATTTTGTTGCAACCTCTCTACAAGACTCCAAAAACAACCCATCAGCAAGTTTCATAATATTTGCCTTATGCACCGCTGTCACCTGCTTCCTATTATTCAAATAAGCATATTCAAATGCATATTTTGCAATTCTCTCCGAACAAAACTTCGTTATCACCTGAAAACACAATGTCATCATCAACACACCATAATTAGAAAAAAAAAAAAAACAATTGCATCACTCACACAGAACAATGTTATTGATCAAACACGAAACAAAAAATAATCATCAAATTAATTTTTATAACATTTCTCTCTTCCTAAAAACTCAAACTTGAATAAGCAAACTGTAGAGAGTATCAATTAAAGTATCCCTTTTGTAGGTCCCACATATTCTTCATTAACGATAGAATCAAAAAATCATTAACATTAATTAACAATTAACACAATAAACACACAAAACAATTCACTACATCAAAAAAAGTAAATTACTTTAAGGCTTTCAACAACACCAGGAACCACCTCATGCTCAAGCCCAGAGTATTCCCCTTCAGTATTCTCTCTAATAACAACAATGTCAACATTTTCGTGCCGTGTGGGTAACCCTGGCAGATTAAAGCAATTCACCAGCGAAGCATACAAATCCAAT
This sequence comes from Populus euphratica, assembly GCF_000495115.2. Taxonomy (NCBI): domain Eukaryota; kingdom Viridiplantae; phylum Streptophyta; class Magnoliopsida; order Malpighiales; family Salicaceae; genus Populus; species Populus euphratica. Next base: position 9,292 of record NW_011499941.1, read on the forward strand.
TCCTTCCTTAGCGACACATTCAGCGAGCTGACACCACCGCCGACCGGAGTCTTCAGTCCACCTTTCAGACAAACTTTGTTTTTCTTAATCGACTCGATTACTTCTGCCGGAAAGCGATTCATGTCGCCGTGGACTTCGTACTTCTCGAAGTAAACCGGTGCGTGCATCGCGCTCATTACCTGTTCTACTGCGTCGGTGACTAAAGGCCCGATCCCATCGCCGGGGATGAGGGTGACTGCGCGTGGTGCTCCGTCGCCGGGTCGCGGCATGTAGGTGACGGATCGGGAGGTTGGGGTGGGGGTTAGAGAGAAGGAGGTGGTGGGCTTGGTTAGGGTTTTGAGGAGTGAAAAAGACCGGCGAGCCATGGAGGGTCTGGGAATTGGGAAATTAGGTTTTTTGTTGGGTTTGATTTTTGAAATTAGGATTTTGAGGCCATTCAAGGGGAGAGAAAAGAGTAGGGAAATTAAGGCTTTTGTTGGGTTTGATTTTTGAAATTAGGGTTTTGAGGCCATTCAAGGGGTAGAAAGGAGGGAAATTCTGGAGGAGAGTAGTGAAGAGATCAGGGAAAATTCCAATTTCAGTCCCTGATTATATATTTATTCTCAATTTAATACCAAAACAAAAAGATCTTATCAGGTGGGTCTAAAACGCTTGAGGTGGTTTGCAGTTAAGTGCCTATCAGTATTTGTTAACGTTTTATGTCTGATGTGAATATTTTATGAGATATATTGGAAAATAATTGACAAAAAATAATTAAATATTGATTAAAGGATTGAATTGAGAATTGTATGAAACATTTAGAACCTAATTGATGGATATTGATATGCCTAAAATAAAATGCAAAAACAATGATTTTCTTGCTAAGTTTTACATTAAGGTTTTTTTTTATTTGAAAAATAGTTTTTTTTGAAAAGTAAATTTTAAAAAAGTAAATTTTAAAAAAATAAATTATTTTTTTATATTTAATAGTATAATGAAAAATAAATTGAAAAATACTTTTCAGTATTTAATTGTATCATGAAAAATAAGCTGGAAAATAACTTATTAATATTTTATTTTATTTTAATTTATTAAAATAATAAGGAACAAATCTTATAAATTAAAAAGTTAAATGAGAATAAAATTGAATAAAATATAGTTTCATAAATTATCTCAAATAAAATAAATAATAATCAAAACAATAGAGTTCAAATCCAATAAATAAAAAAAATTGAAAGATAAAGAAATTAAAATAATAATAATAATAATTATTTCATAAATTATTTCAAATAAAATAAGTAAGAATCAAAAGAATGAGGATAAAATTTAATAAATAAAAAATTTCAACTAAAAAATAATAAGGGAAAAAAATAACAATTATAAAAATAAAGACAAAAGTTAATATAAAAATTAAATTCTAAGGGATTAAATTGAAAAACAAATATTCAAAATAAAAAATATATAACAATTAAAAGTTCGAGGACCAAATTTAACATGACATTTCTAAATTTTTCATAATTTTCAAAAAATATTTTCCGTTTTTTAACTGAAAAGTGTTTTTTATTGGTTATTTTTTTAATAACAAATAAACACAAAAAACATTTAAAAACTAATTTTTAAAAAATTACTTTTCATTAAACAAACTAGGCCTAAGGTAATTATTTGCTTGTGCTGATGTAGTGTTTCAACTCTAATTTTGTTGAACAGAGTTGAGATAAAATTCACCTTCATTGATTTTAGAATTATCTTTTTTCTTCTTTTTTTTTTTACAGAAATACTGATTCTGATTACATAATACTGCATGTTAACATCTATTTACAGGTTATGTTTGGTTTGGTTTGTATCCTGGGCCAGAATGGATAGATACAGAAATGACATAAATGTTTTTTTTTTGTTAAAAAACAGAAATATAAAATAAATCTATGATAATAGTTTTTTTAAATGAATTTGTATACTTTTAAAATAAAAGAAATACATATCTCCGCCTCAACACAGTAACCAAATGCTATATAGCATGAATTGGTTATGATTCAATTCCTCCCGATTTTCCAGTTTTTAAACTGAAATGGGAATAGCGGATGGATGATCAACATCCCAATTCCCAAACATCTCAATACCGAAATGGACTCGTAGAGGAAAGTTGGGACCTAAAAATTGTTACAGTACAAGGTGGAGGAGCAATTCATCATGTTGTGCGAGACATTATGGTAGATTAGGATTTCAATTTTGAATATTTCCTGTGTAAGTTACACCTATCATACCATTACCTGTTGCCTTGTCTGTCCATAGCAGGATGGTCAATCAATCTGCATCAATGAATTTCATAATTGCCTGTAAATGACCTTACATTACATCAGGTTTCTTAGTTTGGCAAACTCCCCCCTCAACAGTTCGTCTTGGAAAGTGATCGGATATTTGAGCATTTTAAAACTACAGGCAATGGTTAGGAGAGCTCATTGACCTGAATCAGTACTACACATTAATCGCATGGAGCGTGTAAATTCGGTGGCCCTCCAACTTTTGCAGGACAATGGAAGACAATGAAATGTACAGTGAAGAAACCCCCACTACTGGTCATCGGTAGCTATTTCGTTCAACGTTGGCAGGAAAATGGCAAACCTCTGTTGCCCAACGCCTAATTCATCTAACACAAGATCAGATAACGGAAGGTTGAATTAAAAGATAAGCATGGCAAAACCATATGCTATTGGTCATGAATTGTGACAGATTTTTGATGATGAGGATTGATTTCTGGCTGGTTTATATCGCAAGCTGAAAGATATGCTAGAAGTCAAGCATCAAAAGACAGGTTGCTCACACATGCAATTATCAAGCACTCGCTTCATTATCTAACAAATTTGGAACAATATAAATTCATACATATTGGTATAGGGATTAAACTAACAAATGATTCTCTATCGATCAAATTTCACAAAAAAGAAACAGCAGATATATTTCTAACCAGAGAAAGAATAACTGCATGAACATCAAAAAACCTTTTTTTAGTAATGGCAGATACCATCTTAATTGAATGAACATAAAAGGGAACCTTTCAGACTGTCAAGGAAAGGCGAAGTTCTATTTGAAACACCCTTCATAAAGCGTGAACCAAAGAAATAAGAAGAAAACCTAATTCTCAAGTATTAACCAGCTTCAAAATATATTCTGCCACCAATCCATTTATGTTTAATAAGCATTTGTAACTCCTTTTTTTCATGCCTAAACCATGAAACAACTGGCCTTAAAATGCATGTACAAAAATACCAGCACTAGCGGGTTGGAGCAGGGGGAGCAACACTACTACCCAATCCCATCTTCTGTCCCAACACTGTAAGCTGCTCAACAAACTCCATTCCTGTGAGAATCTCTGTTGTTCCATATATAACATGCTTGACAGGCTGCTGACGCTGTGCAAATTCTTGCAAGCTGCCATACTCCATATAATTACCACCACCAATCATAAACACTATAGCTTCTTTAAATGGCCCTTTCAGATGGCTGCTACTGGTACCAGAACCTGACTTAGGAGCACGTGGATCAAACACAAGGTAAGAATCAACTTCAGGATTTGGCTTCCCCTCCATCAAAGCTTCCACAGTCCTCGTTAATGCCAGCTGTCTATCACTAGATAATAAATTCTTCACGCCAGCTGTCACAGCACTAATTGACTGCCCATAAAGTTTTTCAGCCCAATCAACAATGTTACTTCGACTGGCAGAATTTGCTGATGCCAATGAAACATTCAAGGACTTCATTTTCTTCACGTACTGGAATGCACAATTATCAACCTCAGACTCCCTAAGAGCAGTTTCAATTGCTTCCACTTCTGATTGATTAATACTTTCAGAACATATAAGGTAAATGATAGCAAATCTAAGTTTATCCATCTTGGTTCCTTTCCCTCTAAGCACACCCAAAAGTTCATTCCGATCAATCCCTCCTCTGACCATCATGTCATTCTCTTTTTTCGCATAGGAATCAAGAGACCTCTCCTTGATCTCACCCAACAAAACAGTTGCAATGTTTGTGTGTTTATCAATCACCTGCTTCCGTTCCGTCAGTTCAGGCAGGGAGTTCACAGCATTCATCAAATGCTTTGTGTTCCCGACCAAATCTGTCCCGTCAAATTCAGCCCCATCAGTTCCTCCAGTCCTTCTATTCACTTCATCAACATCCTTCTTATACTTGTTCAACTGAGTCTCAATTTCCACTGCAACTTCAGGAAACTCTAGAGACCCATTTGCCACCCAAAATGGATCAGAACTGTCCAACTCATATGACCTCATCCCACCCTTTTCCCCTTGCACGCTCAACCTATTAAGCCTCAAGCCAAGAACATCGTGAACAAGAGGACGATACCTAAAATCATGCTGTATTCCCACTGACAATTCAAAATTCCGATCAAATAGACACAAAACTGGCCTCTGAAAAGAACTCGCAAAACCCCCACCTTCTGTAAACAAATTGTTCTTCGACAATAAATGATCCCTCAACTTCTGATCCAGCACCGATGCCACCATCTCTGCAGGGCCACCACGCGGACACCTAATAACTGGCACAACCGCAAGTGTTGCCAACACACAAAATAACCCACTAGCAACCTTCTCAACAATCTCCTCAATCTCTCTATCACCAGCAGACGGATCATTCAACTGAACATAGCAAGACTTCTGTGCCAACGAAAACAAATTATTCTCCAAAGTCACAAACTCCAAATACTGATCATGCACCTTTGAAATCTTTTCTATAGACTCTGAATTCAATGTCCCAGATGCAAGATCCTCAAGAAGTGGACGAGGAATGGACGACGAAAAATTCAGGTGGAAGCTATCATAAAGCGATTGCGACGCATCAGCAACAATCCTCTGAACATTAACTTGACTTGGCTGAACAAAGTACACAGCAGGGACATCATGGACAGGCTTTCGATCCTTATCAATAAGGAAATAAAGAGTAACCCCATGTTTTCTCAGATCCTTGACATGAATCAATGGAGATAGTATATTTTGACAAAACTTATCATAGATCAAGATCTTGTAAACCTCTTCATTAGTAGTACCAGTTGCATTCAAAGGTTGGTTCAGATTTAGCATCCGGATTATACATTCTGTACCCAAAAAAAAAACAAATTTCAAAACTCTTCTCAATAAACACATCAAATTTAACAAAAGGAAAGAGTTTTAACGGTTATTTGGGCTTAAATCTAAGTAATAACAAATGGGTTGTTGCTTAATTCTAAAAGAGATCTAGACAGAGAAAGAAAAGGAGAGAAAAGGCACTGACCTGTTTGTTTTTGACGCAGATTGAGAGCCATAACAGTAGGGGGAAAAAGTTCTTAATTCGTGAAATTTCGGAGAGCAGATTTGTTACTCTGTACTCTCTTCAATTTATCTCTTCATTGCCAGCTTCTCTCTGTCAAGAATGGAGAGAACAGGGGTTTGATTATATATAGTTGGTTCCGCGAGTTCGGGTTCATTATAGTGATGTTTTGATTATCCAATAGAGTTGTACCACGTCATATGTTTGGAACTCATTTTATTGATGTCGTTGTTGACTCTTACTTGTCTTGACAAATGAGTGACTGCCACGTCAGTCATACGGAGCCATAAATGCGTGGTTATCTTGCTGGTTTTTAGAAACAGGCAAATGAAGTGGGGTTTTGAGAGGGAAGTAGAGGAGAATTTGGCTTATGGTAAAAGCATTCCTAATGAAAAGGGTCTCATTGTTTCCTTTATTGTATTACTACATATCTTTTTAAGATTTTGTGCTTGTTCATTAGCCAGTTGGTGATTTTTTATAAGGAAAATGGGATCAAGGAAGACTATCAATTAGCTGATGAAGGTGTTATTCAGGCACAATTGGCTGGAGAATTGTTCCTTAAGGTATGTGTTTCAGTGTAAAGATTGCATTTCTCAAAAAGCTTCAATTTTTCATGTTTATCCTTTTAATCTGCATTCAATTTTCCCTCGCATCGTGTTTTCACAGGCTAGATGTTTATTAGGGTTTAGACTACTTTTGCGGGTGTCGCTGATTATCATAATTCACAAAATAAAGGGCAGTTCTGATTATAGTTTGAAAAGAAAATGTGACGCCTTTTTCAGACTGGTCTTTGAATTCCTGGACTTGGAGGGGTTTAGGATGTTATTATCTGTGACTCGAGGTTTTTCATTTCATAAGCAGCAGAACTTGGAAGGCTCATAATTTATATTTGTTTTATTGAAGTCAAGGTTTCTGATAATTTGAATAATCGAAACTGTTGAAGATGACAACCTTGGGGGGAGAAGGAAGGTTTGAATTAATTGAGCTTTTAAAAAAAAAAAAAAAAACACGGGTTAATGTCAGTTGATGGTTCCTGTTAAAGTGCAAAAGTAAGGTTAGAGCCTTGCCGAGTGCTCACATTACCAGCAAAATTATGCACTTAAACTTTCTTTCTGTCCATGTTTGAGCACTATCCAAAACTTCTGCAAGCATTATTATGTCTATATACCATAAGATAAGACTGGTCGTTCTTTTAGACATGGATAGCTAACTAATTTAAGCAAAGTGTCTGCTCAAATCTATGGCCATCCTTCATGATTTCGTTAGAGAAAACACCAAAAAATGAGCCAGAAGAGTCTGAATAGTCTATCCTTTGCAAAATCCATCCTTTTCTACAGCCCCACTTACAAATAATAAGTTGTGCTTCTTGGCAACCAGTTGGAGTGAAAGCACATAAGGACAAAAAATAAGAAGTTTTGTGTGACTTGGAATTGACTAGAGAGCATGTGAAGTGATGAGAACATTGTTGTTTCCTATAGGAGTTTTGTTGGGAATATTATTTGCAAGGAAGAATTGTGCAGGCGTTAGCATTATGCATGTTAGGTAGAAATATTACTCAAGAATTATGCAAGAATGGAATGCATGAGAATATGGATGGTAATTTGATTTATGGCCTTGCTTTGTTGGAAGCATTTGTGGACGATATAGAGAACAAAAGCCAAAGATTTCTAGGATGCTGCTGCAGAGATAATTGACGCATGAGAGAGTTTGAGGAGAGAATCGGAGAAGCCAAAATAAAAGTTGCTGGATATAGTTACAGAGGATGGTTTGACAAAAGTTTCTGAATAAATAAGGAAAAGGCAGAGTAAAAGACTCAACCATTTGGCAATGAGAGTGTAGCCTTTGTGAAGGGAGCTGGCACTTGGCAGCATAAGGGCATATCATTTTATGTTTGGTATCAAACTTCTTATTTTATGCTTTTCTGAATTCATTTTGCCTGTGATATTAAGGTTGGCAGTACAAACAAGGAGACAGCTACAATTTCTAAGGGCTTGAAAGAATTCTTATCCCATAGTAATTGGCGTTCTTAATCTACTGTTGCTGATTTTTCCCTCCCTTGGCAAATTTAAGAATCTGGCTAACTGTATAGTTTGTGCAGGAATTGAAAGAGAGCAACATACCACATTAAAGTGTTCGCATCTGCTACTCTCCATCTGCAAGAACAAGTCACACTGCCAAAATTGGTGCATCTGTTTTGAATCTCCCATTTTAAGGCTCGCAATGTAAAGTGAGCTGTCTAAATCATATAACATTCTTGTTTTTTAGGGCATCTACTCACCTGCTGCACTTGTAGTGCTTGAAAAGTTTTCACATTCTCCTTAATGTGAAGTGAGTTGTCTAAAAATTGTGGTTGTAAGTATGAGTTAAGGTCAATGAGTTTTTTCTCCCCATTCTTCCTCGTGCTTATTATAAAGCACTATTGGGCAGATGATGGAAGATCTTCGATAACGGTATTTTGGTCCCTTATTTGAACTCTTTTTGCATGATAAGGTAACATATTCGTTGAGTTTATTTTAGATTTTTCCTTCCATAATTATGATCGATGAAGGGTCTTATGCATATGTATATGCCAAAGTTGAGGAATCGAGTTATAGAAAATTTCATTGCAGCGAGGCTTCAGTCTATAACACCCACCATCTCTCCCCGAGCAGGACAGCCCTTGCCATTAGCAATTGAAGCTTTTATTTTATTTTTTTCCTTTTCAATTGACAGTATCCAGAGATTATGGGAATTGGATGATAAAGATCTATTCATGCAACCGGAAGGTGGAGAAAGTGTTAATGATGTTGACTTGATGAGGCTCCAGATTCTAATATGCTAGAAAACTCGAGTTTTTTTATAGTTTGAATGATGGGTTGGAATGATGGATGGATGATCACGTATTCATATCAAGCTTCTCTTCTCATGGATTGTTTTTTTAGCATTCTTTTAATATTTTAAAAAATAAAATATAAATACTAAAACCTTAACTAAAACAAACAATTAAGTTTATAATCCAATAAATATAATATCCAACAATAACTAAATTAAACTCAATAAATAAATTTAAATAAAATTTAACATCACAAGAGTTAATCTATCCTACAAACATATAAACCATATCTCGGTATTGTTCCCCCGAATTTCGAGCCTCAATTTCTTGAAAGTCCTAATTTCTTGGAAGTCCTATATATGTTTCCTCATCATTCAATGCGGCGTTATCTTGCCTCTTCTTTAAATAATGTTTCCTCATCATTCAATGTGACGTTATCTTCAATGCTGACGATTCTTATGCATGCGATCAGAAGCGATGTGCAACGACGCGGTGGTGGTGGCTATGTCTGATTTAATTTAACATTGTTGGTGGACTGCCCTTGTGTAAGGGTGGTGCGGGTTTTATCCAAGTCAATACACGATTGTTCAAGGTTTTGTTTGATAACCGGTGGTGCGGGTTTTATCCAAGTCAATACACGATTGTTCAAGGTTTTGTTTGATAACCGGTGGTGCGGGTTTTATCCAAGTCAATACACGATTGTTCAAGGTTTTGTTTGATAACCGGTGGTGCGGGTTTTATCCAAGTCAATACACGATTGTTCAAGGTTTTGTTTGATAACCGGTGGTTAAGGTTTCGCTGACCGGCGTACTTGGCAACTTCATTGGTGGCGGAGTTGCATGCATGCGCAATAAACAATATGGCTACTGGGCTAAAAACTATCCTCAACTTGAGGCCAATTAAAAAAAATAGTCCTAACCTGTTAAGAAAATCAGTTTCCATTTTCAATATTGGAGGAGAGCCAATATCAACCTGCATCTTCTATCTTAGGAATGTGCGTTTGCGTTTTTTCTATCAATCTTGTCCTGTGCTAAAAGATATTTCTCATCTTTCTATGGCCAAATAAGCGGAACAGATTGTCAAGTGGAAATATTGATATGCATTAACACATTAATTTAACAAGCATCCATACAAGGCAATGCCTCAAGCATCCAAGTAGCTCGATTGCTGTATAGGTTTTCACGTACAACAATGGCTTTCTTTAAGCGTTTATACAACATTTCAATTTCAAAAACCAAATATGAGATACATGTCTAGCAAGCCCATGTGAAGGATCTTGCAGCTGATGAAAAGATTTCCTCAGATGAAAATTTGAGCCCCAACCTTCAGTCTCGTTGTCGAACAGTAAAATGCTCTCATGCATGTCAGCCAACAGCCATCTCATCGAAGAAAAATAATAGCTCGTGTGATTGGGATGCCAGTACAAGACATCTTTCTGAGTTTGTTAGGTCCAGTTGTTCTTCGATCCTTGATCTGATACCCCTGAATTTGTTTCCATAGAAAGAGATGAAAAAAGAAAGGACTCTAATCTTTAGTGACCCATCTACGACCTCTGATAAGATAGCTTTGATCGCTGCTACTTTCTCCTCCACTTTCTCCACTGGTATGTCCTGATGTCTCACGGTGGTGTTTCTTCCCCCTTGCTATCCCAGTGTCACTGATGCTCCCATTTAAAAGAGGGTCGTCAATTCCACGAATGACCCTCCTTGCGGGTGAAGCTGTTGCTATGCAACTATCATCCTTTGTTCTTCTCTTTTCCTTGTTGTGTTTCTTCATATTTTGAGAAATTTTATGCAATTTCTCGTTGAACTTTATAATCCCCTTTTCTACAGGCTCCACAGCTTGGTTTACGGTGAACTTCACATCATTCACAATCTGCATGGGAAGCCAACAGCTGATTCAGCAGTGGATAAATGTGATGTAATGACTCATGTGCTTCACCAAACTTAATTAACACAGTATGCATTGCCACATTTGAGTTTTACACTTGGTAATTATCATATTTTCCCATAGTGATTGCACAGCAATAATTTAATTGCAATGGTCAATTCCAAGTAGAAGCTAAATGGAAGAAACTTACAAATCCACCACCAACAACAACAACATCTTGGACACTTTCTTTTATAGTCATTCCACTCCTGACATCAATGTCAGGTTGAGGAAGGCGTAACTTTGTTGGCCGCTCACTGTCTCTAACCTCATCAGGATCTATAGGGCAATCAACAGATGCATAATCTCCAAGAACTGAAACACTTCCAGGAAACCGGTCTCCCATTAGCTCATAAGGCTTGGCAGGGAACACATAAAGATGAACAATAGAAGCAATGCCCATCTGTGCTGGATGAATACATAGACCTGTTAAACTTCAATATTTTGAATGAGAAAAGAGCAGTTATAAACTCTATTGAAGAGATCCAGACAGCAATGACTGTTGTATTCCCCGGGAATATTATAACAGTAGTTACAAGAAAACTTCACCAATCAAATTTGAACAGACATATATGTAGCACATTGCAGTAAAAGACACGGCCAACAATAGTCAGTAACTTCATTCAGAAACCCCCAGAACAGCAAAACAAAACAAATCGCCCCATAAAACATTCTATAAGGGTGTTTAAACAGACATAACAGTAACTATCAGTCTAACTCCACCATATAATGCAAAGTGATGTGTTCAGCATTTTAGATAGTTTAAGTCCATGAGAAATGACATCCTAGATATGCTACATGAGCAACCAAACAGTACATCCACTTAAGCAATCTTTTATTTTGTTTTTTCTCTTTACTGAAAAGATTTTAAATGAGTCTATTTTATTCAAAACCTCCCTCTCCCCATTACCACTAAAGCTAAAGCCCAAGGACACTGCATCTAACACTTTACCACACACCTTCCAAATTGTGAGATATACCGCTATTATCTCCTCTCTCCTCACTGCATCACCTTAAGTCAAAAAATTGACCCTTGACCTAAAGTTCATTATATCAGCAACATGCTATAGTTTCCTCTCTAGAGAATCAAATAGTTGAGATTTCCACTTCCCAGAATGCTTAAGTTTCTTCTATACCCATTCACATATAATAGAAGGCACACAAAGATGCAGGGGCATTTTATTGAAAAAACAAAATCTTGCTTCTCCTCTATCATATGAATTCCAACAATCTTGTAGAAATTACACAACTTTCACAATTACCTTGACATAAAATCTTGACTCGTCGAAAGAACCTAGTGGCATTTGGGTGGTTCAGAAATTTAAATTGCCCAAGACATTAACCTATTCATTTCACGATGGAAAAGACAGCTACTAGAACAGCAATAGATTATCTGACACCATCAAGAATGAAAATTATATATGTAGAATAGCAGGAGAGATGCATTGGTAATGGAAGATGTCTACCTCTATACAAATGATGAAGTCTTGAAGACTTGACTTAAATTGCAGACCTTGAGCTATAGAACTTTTGAATAAACCAAGAGAACAGAGCAGAGCAATTGCCACTCCTTGCCACCAGGTCAAAAATACAATTGATTTAAACGTCAGGAACTTGTACAAAGGTTTTATGTGAGCAAGTTCATCCTTTGTGGCAGTGTAAAATTGCACCAAACAGTACAATGCCCAAGATTGACTGAAATTTAGAATAACCGCTATGTAAGGATACCTACAAAACCAGGGAATGCTAAGGCACTTAGGAATTTGTATATGGAATGCTAAGGTAATTAGTATTTTTAACAAGAAAAATCCTTTAAAAGAATGTGCATATCAATTGGGCCAGTTTAGAAGTAAAAAACACACACACTTGCGTATACAACAAAGAGTCCACATAGATTGACCAATTTAAAGAATATACAGTTAAACTATGAACCAATGAGTAAATTGGCATAGGAAATTAATTCTTAACCTGTATCATTACCAAGAAAGCCTTTACAGGAAACAAACAGTTCAAGTTTCAAAGAAGAAAAAGAAACAATGGACCTCAAAAATGTAAGAATCAAGATCAGCTTTACCCGCATCTCAATTTAAAATCTCCTTCACAATATACACCAAAGGCTTCAAGAATTACAGCTAAAACTGCTGTCAAGGACTTTATTAACATCTGTCAATAAAGATACGAGTTATTAAGCTTTCCAATCTAAGAATGCTGGAATTGGAAAACGTAAAAGAGATGCAAAAAGACAAAACTTCCAAAAAATGAACATACATATTGAACAATACCGAACTTTACAACTTGGTAAAACCACTGACCAAGCCTCCATGGTTTAAGGATATAGTTCATAGGAAAAGGGTGCTTTATGGTTCCCCTTTCATGACTATGCTCTAAAAGGGGTGCCTTAGAACTTGAGTGACCTTCTCTGTTCAAAAACTCAATTGTTCTTTCTTCCCCACCTTTAAAAAGTAAATAAAAGAGAGAAACCATCAATAACAATGTCAACACCAGAAGATAAACAAAATTAAATCTGGAGAGTAATTAGAGAAAACAATAGAAAAATATCTCATCCCTATTTATGATTAAAAATAAAAAAAATAAACAAAGAAGATCTGCATGCCATGATGATAAACAATAATTGAAATTATCATGCGGCAACACAATCAAAGTGTTCTATATAGAACACAACTTTCACTCATAAACACGAAAACAGTTTGCAATTTGATGTACATTCAAAACTAGATTGGCAAACAACTGGACATGTGCATTAGTACACGTGCATTATAGACTGAATTTGATTATGTTTACTTTTTTCTCTGAATACTCAGATAATCTATGGTAAAGTAACATAATATTGGCCTTCTGGCTGGAAGAAATTCTATGGCTTTTGTGAAGTGTTCACTTCATATGTTCATGTTTCCTGCATAACTTTAATTTTTGCACATTTCAAAGGAACCTAGAACACCCTTGCATTTGTCAAAACCAAAGCGATGACAAGGGCCATGTTCAACAAGTTCTTTTTGTTTCAGAGGGTAACTAGTATTCAAGAAAACTCCATCATGACCTTGTGGGGTTTTAGGAACAACAAGTTCAACAACAAACTGCAGAAGAAAACTGCATGTAAGTGCTAAAAAATTCTCAAGATTCTGGTTTGCATAACAGGATAAATAGACGGAAGTATAGAAATGTCTATTTCATGGAGAAGAAAATATATGAAGATCAGTAAACAACTTCAAAAAACTACAACCACAGAATCTAGAAAATTACAAAATTATACAAGACGAATTAACCAAATTTCAGGTAAGAACCCTTCATTGCACACAAAATACTCATAGTAAGAAACATACCTAAGCAAGCAACAAGGTATCTTCCAAAGCAATACATAGCAAACGATTCATAGCAATCCCGCAATATCTCAATATCAACACTAATCGACGGATCCAGCAACGACACAAACTATTCAAAATAACCCATGTTAGAAAAAATTCAAAACCCCCCACCTCTCCAAATTCGAAACAGAAACAACCCATTGTTCAAAATTCAAACTTTTCACAAAATAATCCTCAAACAAGCTGAAAAAATCACTCACTCACCGATTCTACAGCATAACAAGGAACCATAAGGATAACCCCAATTAAAAACTTCTGCTCCTGAGAGATAAAAAAAAGTCAACTAAAAAATCTCAACTAACTCGTTCAAAATTAAAGACAAGGCAGGGAGACAAGGAGCCGATCAGTCACCTCAGGATTCTTGTAAGCGGAGAGATGCTCGAACAAGAGGTAGAAAGACAAAGATAAGGTTAGAAGCACAAAAGCACCAGAAATCAAAGTACACCATAAGGGAGTTGAGAATCTTATAAGAAGATAATCTATAAGATCCTGTAAATACTCCATGGCCTGACTTTCTTCTCTCAAATGCTCACAATCATGAAGCATAGTTTGAATTTCCCATTTCCAGAATCAATCTAAAAAAACAAAGAGAGAATGATTGTGAGTCAAATTTCGAAGCTTTCATTCATTCATAAATCATTAGATAACAATAACAAAGAATTCAAATAAAAAAATGAAAATAATTCACGTGCCTACAGCTGAGCTTGTTTGTATGTTTGGTTTTTAGACCAAATTGAATTGAAGAAGGCCGGGAAACTGGAGGGGTGAGTGGGCATAGGCGAAATAATCCTGCTCTGCAACAAAGAAAGGATTTTTATTCACTACATTATCGTATAGAAAGCAAAGACTTTCATTAAAAATAAAAATCACAGCACATCAGCTGCTTTTGGTCCCACCTGGCTCCCACACAAGGTTTTGATATGATCATGACATCAATTGACTGGTCATTTTTTTTTTTTAATTCACTCCGTCATGGAGCAGAGTGAGGGCTTTGATTAGTACTAGAGGCCAATTTTTTTTATTCCGTTTGGTTTCAATCTAAAAAATAATTAAATTAAAATTTATTTTTAAAAATTAAAACAAGTTCAAACTAATTAATTTTTAATTTTTATTCGGTTTGATTTAGTTAATTAATATTAAAACTAGAAAATCTTTATTTTTTTTTGGGTCTTTTTAGATTTTTTTAGGGGTTTTTTTGAACTTTATCATGCTTTTAAAAGTTTAATTGATGTAAAAAATATTCCAATTGTTTTTTTCTTTTAATTGAATGTTTTGTGATTTTTAATGTGCTTTTAAAGGACTTTTTAAATGATGTAAAAAATCTATTGCCCAAATTTAATTTAATTTTTGTCCTTTTGTCTTTGAACTTGGCTTTTTAACACTTTTTTGGAGGAGCTGTTCATAAAATCAATACATCCATGGTTTTGTCACACGAAGAACCAGAGTCATGTAAACAAATCATAAGGAAACACTTACAGATTGAGTATGACCAATCAGACTTGTTTAATATTTGGACAGGGTAGATGAACAAATCTAATAAACATGCATAGCTGGAACAAAATCAAACCATGTTATTAAGTTGAAGTACAGGCTCCTCTGGAAATTTGGTTTTTTACACTACTCATGGCAGAGCATAGACAACAAATGTAGCTGTCTGTTATATATTCTTTTAAGTTATTTTTAAAAATATTTTTTTATTTAAAAAATATTAAAATAATAATTTTTTATTTTTTTAAATTTATTTTTATTATTATCATATTAAAATAATTTAAAGGCACATAAAAATTAATTTAAAGTAGAAAAAAATTTTAAAAAAATATTTTTTTAAAACACTTTTAAAATACAAAAATAAACAGGTCTTCCACCTGAATTTACTTAGTAAATCCTCTTTACTAGTTATACCATACACTAAAACATGTGAGGTTTTTAATGTTGTAATCTATAGTGAAAATTGTTGCTTTGACCTTATACATATAAGTAACTTGTTTTTTTTTGTTTTTTTAATCAAATATTTTTTTATCCTTTAATATTATATTTTTTTTTTATTGGATTGTCTCGTTTTTATGACACAGATTGCAGATTTGTTATATTAACCTAGTTGATTTAATTTTTTTTCTCATTTAATCTTTTTTTACAATCTCATTCTTTAATATTAAGTTAGTTAAAAATTAAGCTTTATAATTTATTTTCTTTGTTTTTTATTAGGTTATTTAGGCTTTATGACCCAGGACTATTGCTTAGCAGATTAACTTGAGTTAACTCGAGTTATTTTTTGTTTATCAATTAATTTTGTTTTGTAATTTTATCATTTAGTATTGGGTTGGTTGAAAACTAAGCTTCTTAATTTATTTTGATTTGTTTTCTATAAGGGTGTCTTGGTCTCATGATCATGGACGCGAGTTTTAGCATTTAACCCCAGTTAAATCGGATTGTTTTTTTAATTTTTTTAAGAGATTATCCCAATTTCATGACTTAGGTCATGGATCCTTCAATATTAGATTTGTTTTTATAGTATTGCCTCTCATCTCATGATTTAGGTTGCAGGTTGGGGGGTTTAACTTATTTGTTTTTTGTTTTTATTTTAATTTCATCATTTAATATTATGTTTGATTTGTTTTTAAGCTTTCTTTTATTTAGTTATCCTAGCCTAATGATACAAGAATAGTGTTTAATGGGTAAAACAAAGTTGATTTAACTTTTTTTTTATTAAAATTTTTACAAGTTTTATCGTTCAACACTAGGTCCATCAAGTTTGATTAGGAATTGAATTTCATAATTTATATTGATTTGCTTTCTAAAATTATCTCAGTTTCATAACTAGATTCAGAGGTTTAGTGGGTTAAATCATGTTTTTTTTTATAAGATTATCTTCATTTCATGACTTGAGTCATGAGTTTGCAAATTAACCTGAATCATTTTTAATGTTCCTTTTTGTATAAATATATATAAGGTTATGATAGTCTAATAACTTGAATCATAAATTTAACATATTAACTTGAGTTGACCTAAATCAATCTAATATGTTGTTATCTTAATATAAAAAACAATATGTCATATTGAATTTTTTTAAATCAAACTATATTTTTATAAGTTATTTGGGTTGTTTTTAAACTTGTAAACTCAATCAAATCATATTAGATTAATCCCTACATGATTTTTTTTTCATTAGAAAAAATTAAAACATTGGCAATATTTATATACTGTTTTAACATTCATGAAAAATTTAACTTAATTCGCAACATGTCGCAGTTTATAGTCCAGGTTCACCCCACTAGTTTTATTATGGACAACACTATTAATTTTTTTGTTTAAGAAAAAAATATTTTCTTCTTTTGTTTCTATTTTTTTAAAATTAATCTTATTTTTATTTTTATTTAAATTTAGATTAATATCTCTTCTCTCTTTTATGTTATTTAGAAAGCCAATTTTAAAATGACGATTATTTTTTAATTTTTGAGAAAGTTTTTCTGATTAATCTATATTTTTTAATCTTTTATATATATGAATTGTATTTTTTAAAATAAAAAATTATTTTTAAATAATATTTCTAATATGTACAACCTTACATATTATTTTTATTTTATTTTATTCAATCAATATATGTGTTTATTTTTACCATCATTATATTGAATAAAAAAATTATTTTAAGTAATAAATTTAGCAAACACAACTACGTAAATATCATATTTTACAAAATTAAATATTTTTTACACATGTCTCCTAATTTTTTCAGTTTTTATTTTCAGTCATTATTTATGATATTTTCACTAATTAATACAAATAATTTTTAATTTATTTGATTATATGTATATTATAAAAAAATTTATTTTTATTTAAAAAAATTTTAAATACAAAAACATGTTAATAAAGCTTATGTATAAATTTTTTTATTGAGAAAAAAAAAATATTTAACATGTGGTGAAATACGGGTCACGTACTATTTTGTGTTCATGATCCTAACTTCTCACAAATTTCACGATCGTTTATTTTCATCCATGTGCGGACTTTCCATCGAATTTTCCTGTTTTATTGCATAAAATGTGCAAATTAGAGGGGAAAGATTGAGGATCATAAAATATTGAGGAATTAATCTTCAATTGAGAAATACGTGATTTACTTGGGACTTAAATGATAAAATGTTATGATTTTAGATGGAGTAGAGAGTTTGTTAATTAGTGAGGGACCATATTGAGGTAAATCCAAAAACCTTAAGTTGAAAAAATTTGAGCTGCTCTTCTTCAGTTCTTCTAGCTACGAAAATGGAGAATAAGACGATACTAAGAGAATGGTTCGAGCGAGTTGACTCAGAGAAAACCGGAAACATCACTGCAAATCAGCTCAAGGTCTCTCTCTCTTTTCATCTTCCCCTTTTTTTTCCTTTTCTTTTAAAGGCTTGTTATAAATGATCAACTTAATTAATCATCTTATAATTATTAATTATAATGATGATCAGAGTGCTCTTGCTGTTGGTAACCTTGAATTCCCTCTCTCTGTTGTCCAACAAATGATCAGGTAATCCACTTCTCAACACTCTTCTTTAATCTCTCGATTAACACAAATCAATTGGTTTAACAAAATTCATTTATTTTTGTGGTGCAGGATGTATGATTCTGATAGGAATGGAACTATGAGTTTTGATGGTGAATTTCAATTTTTTGTGTTCAAGTCTTAGACTTTTGAAATGGGTTTTGTTTACTTTTTCCTGATTTGATCAAATTTTCTTTCTTCTTCTATATGCAGAATTTGTTGGGCTAAACAAATTTCTTTTAAAGGTTTGTGCTTGGATCATGAATTTTTCATTTCAAGAAGTAGAAAGCTATGCTTTTGTGTGTTATGCTCTTATCTAGTTAATGAAAAACTTCTGTGGTGCCTGTATTTGAATTTTGTACTTATTTGTTTTAGTCTCTTTGCAGGTTCAACAGGCATTCTCGGATCTCCATAGGTAAATTTAGTGCTTTTCTGATATGAATTAAAAATTGATTGTTCTGTTCCAGTTTTCCTGATTTGGTGCAGTGACATAGTAGAATTGTAGTCGTGTTTCTTCACTTTAAGTGGCTATATTACATGTATGTTTCTAGCAATATAAAAGCTTACAACTAAGAATAGATAGTATTTTTATCTTTGTTTCTACATTAATGCTGAATTCCTTTGGTAGAGGCTGAAACTGAATGCGCATTATTGTTCGGTTCTGTAGTTGTTTTAGTATGGTTGCTCAGCAGTTCTGGCCACCAGATAGTGTTATATTTGGTTGCTATCTGGTCATTGTTTGGTAACAAGATTTTTCAGATTCATGTACTTTTAGCAACTTTGAGCTTCTCCGGTTCCATAAAATCTGAGCTTCTGAAATTTTATGCTTGAGTCAATGCTTTATTTATCTGCAATGATGAGCAAATGCTTGAACACTTCTCCTCTTTCCTGTTTCTGTCTTCCAAAGTTGGAAATGGTTGGATTTGCTTGTGTAAAAATATCTAACTAGTCTTTACTCCTGTCTTCTTGTTACAGGGGCCGTGGATATCTTGTGCCTGATGATGTATATGAGGTAGTTTGTGAAAGAATATTTTTAGCTGTGACTGAGTCACTGTAGTTCTAAATGCTGCTGTCCTGTTGAAAATAAATTTCTATGTTTGTTAACAGTTTACCTCAGCGTGGTTTTCATGCTTCTGTTTAGATTGTTCTTGTTTCAAGAGATATTTGAAATAAAGAGCATGTGTTTCCTCGGACTCTATCCTCGTCTTTGTTTCTTAACTATCTGGTTTCTTAAGATAGAAATTTGTTTGCAGGGATTGGTGAAAATTGGTTTCTCACTGGACTCTCCTTCTTTTTACACAGTCTGTGAGGTAAGGCTATTTTCACTTATATTTGGGGTAAGATCATAAATTTCTGTCACGAAGATATACCGCATGCAACCTTTCTTCTTTAAAGATCTGGCTTGATGTTTGCATGCTTGTATACATATTTTATTATTAAATTCAACAAACTATTTGCCTGGTCCTTTGCGGTATAACACACACACACGCACACTTACAAATGTTTGAAACCCTGTCAATGGCTAAGATAATCCTACCTAGGCAACAGTCAAACTTATATGATATAGTTACTAATACCAAAATGTGAACTCTGCTTATTGTTGCTCAGAGCTTTGACCAAAAGAAGAACGGCAGAATTCGTCTTGATGACTTCATTTCTCTCTGCATCTTTGTACAGTCTGCTCGGTGTGTGTCCCCTCAGTTGTTTATGTTGCATGCTTTATATTGAATAGTCTAGATTAAGCTCTTACATGATAACTTCTCATTTCTTTTATTGCAGGAATCTTTTCAATTCATTTGATACAACAAAACAAGGCAGAGTTACTCTTGATTTCAATCAGTTTGTGTACTGTAGTAAGTAAAAACTAATTCAATTTGCACGTAACTACTTGATACCATGGTGCAATTTGTTAAAGTTAGTTTCTCTGTCTTGCAGCTGCGAATTGTAGAATATGAAATCACCAGCAGTGCTCTAGAGCTCCTAGCGGGTTCGTACAAACAAGTTAATAATGATTTTTGGAGCAGGATTGCATGGTCGTGGTCTTCAACAGTGTAAAAAATTGTGGTCTTAGGTACCAAATTCTCCTTCTTAGTGTTTATTTTTTGGACGAGGCCATTGTCAATTATATTCTTACGTGATATTGAATTTACATTTGTTCCTTTGTCAAAGTTGTCTGAGTACTGTATTCTCTTTTTTCTTTCAATATGATACTGCTCCATTGTCTCCTAGTCTACAGACTTACAAGCACCTAGTGCAGCAATGGTACAGTTTGAGACGTTCGATCTTGCTAAAGAAAGATGAGTCCATATTACATGCTCAACGAGCATGGTTTTTCAGGAACAAGCATAAGATCGATAGATGTCGGCAAAGGAAGTTGGAAGATTAACTCCTGAGACTGGATTGAAGAGAATACGTGTATTTCAATTTTGAAGTAGTGGTTGTCCGTCAATAATTATCAACCAAAACAAGACGCACCATACAATTACAATTTCCTTAGGCAGCTTGAGCTTATGCTTACGTTCCAAAAGGTCATGATTGCTGAAGCAGGTGCCTCCTCGCTAATGGCTTATGGGATTTAAGTTAAAAAGTAATATAAAATTATTTTTAAAATTTTATTTAAAAATTTAAGTTATTAAATTGAGTTGATTTTTTTTATAAGGGATTAGAGTTTTGTTGATCAAGTAAGTAATAATGAATTTAAGTTTATTATTTTTATTTTAATTAATAAAAAATAAGTACAATATAATATTAATTTTTGCAAGTTTTAAGTAAAAAGAGTTTGTTAAAGAATAATATAAAATTATTGTTGAAATTTTATCTAAAAACTAAAATTATTGAATTGAGATATTTCTTTATATTTTAAATAGGTGATAATTGAGAGTCTTGATACAGTGCAGCTACTCTTGTGAGCAAAAGTTAAGCAGTTTAAATCAAAGTTAAGAATATGCTGTTTTTCTGGTTTTCACCCCACAGCTGCAACAAATGACGAGGACAAATACGCAGATAACAGGCTAAAATATATTTTGTTACTTCTTTCAAAGAAATAGCCAGGTTTATCTTTCATTCGAAATCGCAATATGCAAAGTAAATGTATAGGATAAGACCACAAATATACAAGACGTTGAAGTTTTTTTGCCTCAAATGTATTCAAAAAGAGTAGTTGTGTTCCCAGTTGCATGCAGAGATAACTCCTTCCATTGGCAAACTATATTGTTAGCACTGTCAGAGACCTAAGAGAAATAAGGCAGTTTCAGCTTTTGCTACATAATCAAACTTGAATGTACTGTACTTCCTGTGAACTCCAGTGAGTTTCCCAGCTCCAGCATTCTGATGGAAACTAACCATCATTCTTGAGCATTCCCTATTGGCATGTAAGAGCAATAACTTCATCAGTGTGCTCGTTTAGACCCAAAGTTGAAATAATGAAGGATGTAGAATACTCACAAAAGCTGATCTTCTGTGTAGCTGGTACGCCACTCGCTGGTCTTAGACCATTGCTTAAACCAGTAGAGACTACACTGAGCAGTGTAAATTGCTGCAGCAGCAAGTAAAGATGGTGAAACTTAAGCATCTTGTACTCGACTAGGCACAGCTCAATGATGAAGAAGGAGAGAAGCTCAAGCGGTTCAATTCACAACTTCATCATATGGAAAAAATTTCAAATCTTCCCAAGAATTTTTAATTCTGTAAAAACCATTACTCACTACTCACGATAACTTACCTTCTCGTCAGATAATGCTGCCTTAAGAAATCTCTTCATGAACATATAAGGGGTAGGGCACAGACATATCAAATTGTAAAGTATTCACCATCAGTTTCTCAAATTGTAAAGTATTCACCATCAGTTTCTCGTACAAGCACCTGATATATAACATTAAAATAGTCAAACAGCCACTGATGGAAAGGGAGAATGCATCTAGTAATTACTACGAAGCAACATTTCCATATCAAGGACTTCCATCCTTGTGTAAGTTCTGTCTGATATGAGGACAAAGCCATCCACTATTGGGACTGAGACCTCCTCATACTTGCATGCTAGCAGCATTGCTGTGACACCAACAAATTTAAGTTTCTTTCTGACCAATGTGCAGCGCTCCAAGAATCGGTTAATAAGATTGATGGTTAGGAATCTGTTGAAACAGCCAGACTTGTTTCATTAAATAAAGGATTACAAGGTTTGAAAACCAAAAAATAGAGATGGAAAAGATGTTTCTGTTTGACGTAGCATCTGGGTCCATCCCAGAAATCAGACCTCTCTCTAGTCAGATGGCGAATATTATAAGTTGGGATACTGTGGTTAAACAAAGTGAACGACATTTTCCTTCAGAGGAACAACTCAAGAGCATTAGACCTCCATAAGCCAGTCAATAAGGATAGATCTCATCTTTTCGTTGATGTCAAGATGACGATCCATGTATGTAGAAGAGATAAAGCCAGAGCTCTGCATAAATGAATACTGTTCAACCATATGATCCCTGTTCAATACAAGGTTGCTGCATCTAATGATTTAGTTGTTTTTGGAGGGATTTCATGGCAGAATAGAGCTTCAAATCAAGTGGTATCATCATCGGTTTTGAATTAAATTTTCAATTTTTTCCTCAAAAATTCACATCTTTACAAAAAAATCCATGAAAAAACAAATAAAAATCACAGACGCAGACAGGCCTTAGATGCGTGGTGTTTAGTATACTAGACAATTGGATTGGATTGGATAGGGCTAGATAAATAATTATTTTATCTTGTGTTTAATGTTTATTAGACTAAACTGAAAAGTTTGTTTTATTTTATGTTTGATGGACAATGAACAATATAGAACAATTATTCTAATGACAATAATACTCCTCACTTGTCTAATGTTTAGGTATAGATTATAGCATATATTTTAACCCAAAATTTAAATAAATATTTTTTTTAGAAAATCATTATTAATATTTATTTATGTATTATTTTATTTTAAACAAAATCCATAATTTTTTGTATGTTAATTAACATGTTATTTTGAAAATTAACTAACTTGCAGGCACTTATAATTATGTCAAATGTTTGAATTTTTGAAACAAACTAACATAAAAAAATTTCAGTTCTATGATGCCTTTTTCCTTTACAAAGCAATGACATATAGCCACACAACTTAGCGCAAAGTAACTCCACTTTCATATTTGAATCGCTAAGCTTAGAGCTACAATAGCAACCTTAGACCTTGCATCCCTCTCTCTCGGTGTCTTCTCCTCTAGCTTTGACCTGAAACATCGATGCATAAGAACATGCTAGTACATAAGTAGAGAGATTAAGTCTTCTATAGGGTTTGTTTCTACATGTGATTATAACACATCACACTTTCTCTAAGCTTCTTGATGTCTTCATTAGTTAGTTGATTAGTTACTCGAAGCAAGTTGGGAGTTGGGATGCACTTTGATTTTTTGTAATGACTTCAGGTTTGATTCTAAACCTAAATTTGATTGTTTCTCCATAGTTGGTGACGGAGATAAGCGTATCTTAATTATTTCTATAAATTTTTAAATTAATAATTATATATATATTTTCATTAATATTATATTTGCAAGGCTTGAATTTGAGATCAAACAATTTTTTTAATTTTAAAAATTCTCACTACTAGATTACTAACCATATTCTCATTCTAATATATTTCTTTAACAAGTTGTGTAAGAATCTATATCAGCGAATAAGGAGTTGAGGAGTTGTTTGCTGATTTTATTAGTAGTGTTTTATTGATTTGTTAAACATGTTTTGAGATCTATGAATTGCCAAAAATAAAATTATGAAATGTAAAAATTAAGTTAAGTTAAGCTAGAATAAATAATATATAACATGTTATATTCCCACATAAATTATTATTGAATGTGTTTTTGTTGTCCCATTTAGTAATAAAATAAAAATATCATGAAGTAATTGTAACCCCCAATGTTTTATATAACAATCTTAACTTTTGAAACAATACACACAGATTCTATGATAAAAATATGAAAATTCAAACGAATTCTTTAAAAAAAAACAAATCATGAATCACTCACATCAATGAGTTCGGATTATACAATTTAAATAATAAATAATCTATTCCACAAAAGTTAAACAAAAAAAACTATTAAATAAATTTACACATACAAGACATGTTTCAGAAGCCATAAACCATAGATTTAAAGCTTGATACAAGACAAGACCTGGTTACGATTAACTTTAAAAAATAATTAAAAAAAAAAGAGAATAAAAACAATATTATTCGAATAATAAATAAATAAATTAATAATGATGCCTTGATGGGATTAATATTTCTTTTCCTATATCCACGTCAAAGAAAACAGAACAGGTAATTAAATAATTCGCCATTAACTTCATGTGCCAGTCAAATCGATCATTTAATTGGTCAATTACCTCAACCAGGAGGTTGATGAGAAAGCAGCCAATTGGTCCGAGACAGCAGGAGGCAGCCTGAGCTGGCTCCCATTAAAGTCTACGAACTCCAACTTTTCATTGACCCATGGTGCCAAACAAGCAGGACTTTGAAATTAATTGGCGTTACGGAGATGAAAAGTCAAAAGGTCACTGCATGCTTTTATCGACAACCCAAGCGAGAACCAGTCAGACCACCTCGCTGTACTCACCAAAAATAGGAAGAGAAACACAAAAAGGGGTTCAACATTGCAGCTAAAGTCAAGTTTGGTAGTGATGTTGAATCTACTTTTGTGTAAATTATTTTTTTAAAAAAAAAAAATTAGATGTTTTTAATGTGTTAATATTAAAAATAATTTTTTAAAAAATAAAATAAAAAATTTATTTTTATGAATTTTTAAATAAATAATATTTTTAAAAAATAATATTTATTACACTTTTAAACATCCCTTAAATTTACAGAAAATACAAGAAGCTAGATAATGGAAACCAATTCACGCATTGCTTAGTTAACACTAGATTATTCTTTTCTTACTCTACGTACATGGTTGAGTTAAATTTTTTTAATATAAAAAAATATTTAAATATTAATAACATGAATTAATTTGGATTAATTTAATAAATAGTGAAATATAAGGTTAAGATACCTTGTATAATAAAAAACCAAAAAAAAAACCCATAAACCTCGTGGGCTAATAAAAATAAAAATAAAAAGAAACATTGAAAAAAAAACTTGAATCAACCTTGGTTCACTTTACTAATCCATCACCCGTGATATGAGATTAAGATTAAAAAATTTAATTTAAAAAATTATATGAAAAAAAGGATCAAAGTTAAATAAATATTGAAAAAAACTCGAGTCAAACCCGAGTTAACTTGATTAACCTACGACCTAAGATAACCTCATATAAAGAAAATGCATAAAATATATAAAAGTTCAAGACCCAATAGTCTAATATCAATGGGTGAAAATGATTTAAAAAAACACTAAAAAAATTCTAAAATAATCTAGGTTAATTTGACTAACTTGTTACCTGAAATAACATGATAATATATAAAATGGATAAAAATTAAAAATTAAAAGAATGAGAATCAAATTTGGATTCAAATAAATGAAATTAAATATTGAGAGATAAAATTAAAAAATAAAAACAAATTAAAAAAAAAGCAATTAAAAAAATGCTAACCAAAATTGAATAAAAAATGAAGTGAAATAAAATGTTGAGGAAAAACATTAAAAAAAAACCTAAAAAAAGATAAGAGAAGAACAATAACAAAAATAATAACAAAAATAAAATAAAAAAAATAAATAAGATGAAATGTTGAAGGATGAAAGCATAATAACACATGAATCTTCTATAAAAGACTATTTTATTTTATAAAATGGTAAAAATATTATTATGCTATAGTGATTCATGATATGGTAAGCATAGCTCTACAGTAAAAAATTAACGTGGTTTATTTTTTTTAATAAGATATGATGATGCATACGAGAGGAAGCTACGAGAGAAAGGGATGAAAAGGTTTGTTATAAATTAAAACTCTGAAAAACAAAAAGTACTATAATTATAAAATAACAATTAAAATATTTAAGTTTTTATTCAATTAAATATCTGTATTATAACTTTTTATATCGAAAAACTAAAATCAAATAAAAAATAAATTAGAATAGCTATTCCCTAAAAAAAAACCTAGAAAATCATAATAATATAAGATAGTAAAGTAAAAATAGAAGAAAATAAAATTAAATAGATCGTAGACTAGTGTTTCCAATTATTATTTCCGGTCGAAGTAGTGTTCCTTGAAATAATTCTAAACTATATGACAAAATTGCCACCCTAAATATGTATTATATAATATTAAAATCAAACCAAATTATTTATATTAGTTTTTGCCATTTTAATTATAAACTTAGCTGGAGTCAGTCTTGAATTTCGAGTCAACTCGTTGGGTGGGGGAGAAGTTCACAGCTACACTTTTTTTTTTTTTTTTTGGGGAGGCTTGAATTTATGCCTTCTGATGAAACACGTCATCACATCATCATAAAGAGCATAACAAATATGTATATTCTCGACCAAGAATAAAGAAAATCAATAGTGTATACTAATCAAGTTTTTTCCAATTATAATTCACGTGGGATGATTGAATTATCCCAATCTTAATCAAAATTATTATATAATCTTAATTATCCACAATAGACAAAGCTCGGTGTAGTAAAAATTACTTTTTATAATTTGTTTTGCTTGAAAATATACTAAAATAATATTTTTTTTATTTTTTAAATTTATTTTTTATATTAATATATATAAAAATGATTAATAAATAAATAAATAATAATTTAAAATTAAAAAAATTTCAAAAACAGACATAAAATCAAGGCAACTTTAATGCTTTAATGTGACAAATATATATAGTCTTTTTATTGCAAGATTCGTGATAACTCCAAGTGGTGAGATGAGTGCCATGAGAAATGAGACATTATTTTTTTTTGTGTGGTTACATTATTTTTTAAAATATTTTTATATTAAAATAATTTTAAAAAATTAATTTTAAGATTAGTACATTAAAATCATCTAAAATATATATATAAATTAATTTTTAATAAAAAATGAATTTTTTGGTGTGACTTTTTTTTTCTTTTTCCTTAAATAGTTTCTTAATTAAGTAGTACACATTGAACTGGATTTATTCTTGCTATATAGTAAACAAAAATATATAATTTATATTGTCAATACGAGTTTTCCAACAAACAATACAAGAACAATTTATAAATTAGAATCTTCATCTGAAAACAAATCTCGTACATCAATATAAATATATGAAAATACCAATTGCATCATTTAATTTAAATGGATAATAATAATAATAATAATAATAATAATAATAATAATAATAATAATATGGGGGTGTTATTTGCATGAAAGTTAGGATTTATGTAAAAAGTTATTAAAAAAGTAATAATTTAGGGACCCATATATATATATATATATATATATATATATATATATATACGGCTGTGGTGTACGTATGATCTCTGTACGTAGATAGGACCAAAAAGTTATAGGCGAAAACGCGTCACGTTGTCTAAAAACCGCGTTAAAACTTTAACTGTTTTTCAAATTCCCTTTTTACCATTTTTTGCCTATTTGCATACCGTTAATCTCACTCCAAAGAGAGAGACTCATCTGGTTCCATGTTTATTTTTATTTTACAGCCCTTCAATAATTATGGAATATTATTTTATGATAAAACAAATCATTAAGAAATCAGCCTTATGATATTAAACCATTTAAAATGGATGTAATATGCCAAAAATTTAAAATAAAAAAGCTTATATTTCATGGGCGCCGTTTATTTAACCTAAAAAGAACTTTCACTGCTGCAAAAGCCACCCAATATTGGTTCTCGTGCATGTAATTCACAGTAACATTGACAGACCGTACATTGGATATAGACATAGCACATGCACGCGCGCATATGATACATCTGTCAAGATTTAGCAGTATCTTTGCAAATTTCCAAAGTATTTATCCTTGTTTCAAGCTACCCAGCAAGTCACTGCTGTTTCTTACATTCTTTTCAAGAGGAATCAATGTATTTGTTTCTTATTCCAGTCATGAGCTGATTGCCATGTTTGTATATTATTTCTTTTTGGGATCCATCTATGTGTTATCTTCATGCTATAGTTTGTCAGCAATTGTTTGATTGATTTAAGATATATTTAATAACTTAAAGATCCCCTTTGGGGCATTGAGCTTGGCTTGTGTGGCTAGAGAGAAATGGAGTGGCAGAAAGTGATGGAAAGAGGAGAGAGGGCAGGCGTGTCAAGTTCATCCAATGGTGGAGATGGAGTTGATGTTGTAAAGGAAATGATGGATGTGATTGAGACCGTTGGATTGTATGTGGGGTACAGGAGGACACAGAGAAAGGAGTGCTTGAACTTGGTGAGGAGATTGAAGCTGTTAGTTCCTCTCTTAGAGGAGATAAAGGAGATTGATCATCATAAATTGAGCTCCAGTGAGGGTTTGAAAACTAGTTTGGTTAATTTGAAGAAAGCCCTTTTGGGTGCTAAGAAGTTGTTGAAGAAATGCAGCTGTGGAAGCAAGATTTATCTGGTTAGTGTTTGTCTTTGTCTTTTGTATTCTTGTTCTCTCGTGGTTTCTGCAAGTGGGTTTGTGTTTCTTATTGCTGTTTTTCAAGCTTTTGAAGTGTTCATTAATTGTGTTCAACTCAATTAGGCAATGGAGAGCGAGGCAGTGATGAGTAGCTTTCATGCTGTATATGACCACTTAAATCAGGCTTTGGATGATTTGCAGTATGATGAGCTAGGGATCTCAGTTGAAGTTAAAGAGCAAGTCAGTCCTCCTCCTCCTCTTCTATTTCTTTTCTTTGCCTTTAAATTCACTTTTGGTTCCTTTTGACTCGGTGTTTCTTGAGAATTCTGGCAAAATTAGTCAATCAGTGTCCATTTTTTGTGACTACCGTTGGGGAAAGATTTGGCAAAACACGGTGATGGTATTGACAGATGAAGGGGACTTGGGTTAACAACTGATTTTGTTCGGATCTCCTATCAAACGCAATTTTCTTGATGATTTATTACCTGCTTGATTGTTGCAATGTTCTTACGATTGGCATACCATACATATTGATTGCCTGAAATATTCTGTAGTCGGATAAATGGTCCACGTCGATGGTACTGTTTCGATGTATCGGAAGTTTTCTGGTGACTTGTCTGACTGAAGATTATGTTGCCAAACATTATAAGAGCTTTTGGTTTGCGCATACAAAAAAAGATGATGTGGTCAATGAGTAGAAACTTTTCGCGTAAAATGGTCTACATCATTTCTTATTGAGAAAATAAATTTTGAACTGTTGGTTGCGATTCCAGTTTTATCATATATCCAGTTTTACATGTGTGGTTGTGCAATTGATATGATTCAGGTTGAGCTAACACGGATGCAGCTTAAAAGAGCAAAGAGGCGAACCGACACTCAGGATATAGAGCTGGCAATGGATATGATGGTTGTGTTTTCTGAAAAGGATGACAGGAACGCAGATAGTGCAATACTAGAGAGACTGGCCAGCAAGTTAGAGCTACATACTATTTCAGATTTGAAAGCAGAAGAAGTAGCTGTCAGAAAACTAGTTAAACAGAGAGGGGTGCAGAATGCTGAAAGCATCCAGCAAATTAAAGATTTTCTGGGAAAATTCAGACATGTTGCTGGGGTTGATGAAACCATCGTTCTTGAGAGTCCTATATCTTCAAAAAGCCTCCTGAAATGTCAGTCTTTGCTTATCCCTCATGAATTCCTATGTCCAATTTCTCTGGAGATCATGGTGGATCCTGTCATTGTGGCAAGTGGACAGGTAATCTCATATTAAATGACTAAAATCCTTTCTGTGACACATGTCACAGTTGAATAAACAAATTTTCAAAAAGTTAAATATTCCAGTTACTATGCTATGGAGGCTGAACAGGATTTTTTTTTTGTTCTTGTTCTAAAAGACTTACGAAAGAGAGAGCATACAGAAGTGGCTAAATTCTAATCATCGAACCTGCCCGAAGACTGGCCAAATTTTGGATCATTTATCTTTAGCGCCGAATTTTGCACTCAGGAATCTTATACTGCAATGGTGTGAGAAAAATAAATATGAACTACCCAAGAAGGATTCTTGTTTGCGCTCTGATGGCTTTTCTGCTGAGCTTATAGAGGAAATCTCTTTCTTGGTCCAAAACCTGTCCTCCCATGAGTTTGAAGTGCGAAGAGAGGCAGTTATGAATATCCGTATGCTTGCAAAGGAGAATCCGGGCAACAGAATTTTGATTGCCAACTATGGAGGGATTCCTCCTTTGGTTCAGCTCTTGTCCTACCAAGATTCCAAGATTCAAGAACATACTGTAACAGCTCTTTTGAACTTGTCAATTGATGAAACAAACAAAAGACTTGTAGCCAGAGAGGGAGCCATTCCAGCTATCATTGAGATTTTGCAGAATGGAACAGATGAGGCAAGAGAAAACTCTGCTGCAGCTTTGTTTAGCTTGTCGATGCTCGATGAAAACAAAGTGCTAATAGGAGCTTTGAAAGGAATCCGTCCCTTGGTGTACCTTTTGAAGAATGGGACTGTCCGAGGTAAAAAAGATGCTGCAACTGCACTCTTCAACCTATCTCTGAACCAAACCAACAAGTCCAGGGCCATTAAAGCAGGTATCATACCAGCGTTGCTCTGTTTGCTGGAGGAGAATAACCTAGGAATGATTGACGAAGCCCTCTCCATACTGCTTCTCCTAGCATCACATCCTGAAGGGAGAAATGAAATTGGTAGACTGTCTTTCATCGAAACCCTTGTTGGAATCATAAGAAACGGGACTCCCAAGAACAAGGAATGTGCCGCAGCCGTTCTTCTCGAGTTGGGGTTGAATAATTCATCGATCATCCTAGCAGCACTTCAGTATGGTGTGTATGAACATTTGGCAGAGCTTACAAAAAATGGAACCAACAGGGCCCAAAGGAAAGCAAACTCTCTATTGCAGCACATGAGTAAGTACGAACACCTTCCATGAAAATCTCCCACCAAATTAACAGATTGATATCTAGCTTCCTACAGAGAGGATGCCTACATGTGTGTATGGGGCATACAGTACAAAGTTCTTGGGTGTCTAGCACCCAATGTGGCTCGCCTCTACAGGACATGTGCAACTGCAGAAGGTAGTAAGTTTTTTGGCCCCTTTACATCGGATTGACTCTGTATGTATTGTGAATACAGCAGTGAAAGAAACTTTTACAATGCTGGGGATGATAGAAATGGATGTAAAAGGGTGCCAAACGCAAATGAATGGTATGCCATTTAGTAATTTTAACAAAGCTTTTTATCAGACAAGAGAGAGACAGCTCAGTTGCTACTTGTTTGCAAAATGTAAAGCAACAAGGGCTGAAGCAGTGAAGCTCTTTATGGGATTGGGACGGAGGCTAAAGGAGGTAGGGTAGGAATGTAAACAGCAGTAGGCAACATATTAAGGCTTTCACCATCAAAGAAAATGGGACGAGCCCCTGTTGATAACCCTACAACCATTTTCCTGACAGCCTCCCCACTTGTCTCTGAAACATATGTATCACATTAAAGTAATCAAACCTTTGCAGCCCCGAACCATTATGATATCCAATCAACTCGGTCACATGCCAGTTTTGGAGGCATGGTAATGAACTTGTAATAACTCCCTCAGGAAAACAATTGATCCCATAGAATGTCACTTTTGACCTTCTCTAAACCATAACTAACCACCCCTCCATCATCCACTTAACACCAACTTTTCTTCTCTTAGTGTAAAATGGGCAGGTGTTTCTATCGTTATTAATCAAGAACAAAACAACATATTATTAAGTATTGACATGCCGAAACCTTCTTCATTTGGCTTGTTAATTTCCTGCAATCGGAAAACATCAACACCTTCTCGACCAAAGTACATAGGGTTTACTACAACATTGCCTATGAGTTTTTCAATGGAAAGCAAAGTTTTAGGTTCGAATGACAGATGTTATACACGAATCCTAACAGCACTAACCTGACGAGGTTGGTTTAATAGAACTTCATCTTCCTTAATCATTAAGATCCCAACCTGAATTCCATAGAAAATACATTACCTTTTTGATCTATTTCTTTAATATCCATTGCTGTGCTAGTTTTGTTAGTTCTATGTTTTCCTAACTATGAAGGGGTAATTCCTTATTAACTAATAAACTTGGTAGCATACATAAAATTTTAAAGTGTAGTAGTAATTGTTTTTAAAGTATTTTTTATTTAAAAATATATTAATTTATTTTTTATATCAACATATCAAAATAATATAAAAAACATAATTTTTTTTTAAAAGTTAAAATTTAGCTAACTTTAATATGAAACGCAATATCAAATGGGAGCTAAATTATAAGCTAAGCACGCCAATTACAACAAATACTAAAAAAACTCACAATATGACTGTTCACCCTTTTACTATTTACCTGGACACAAATTACTATGAATTGAAGTAGTATAATAATGAAATTGTTCTTGATAAAGAAACTTTTTAAGCATTTAGTTGGGGATATGATTGTCTTTTTCATGAGATACATTTGGAATTAAAAAAATGATTAGGAATAAAATGGTCCTTTCAGGTTTTTTGGGCTGCAATATAAATACTAATTTGCTATTTAGAGCACAAAATTTTAACATTTGGGTTAAAGGCTTCTTTTTTATTTTTAAAAAATAAAAATAAAAATAGTAAAGATATAACCATGCCCAAGAGGGTGGGATATGCATGTGTTGAGGGGTTTCTCCGTCCTTTTCTTTTATTGAAACAATTTAAATACAAAATTATCCTTGGTTTTCAACAAAAACAAGGTTGCATGTAGGGGTGTTTTCGTAATTTTAAATATGATTTTATTGTAAATATCATGTGAGGTTGGGGGTAATTGAACATTTGTATATGTATAAATTATTATTTATATTCAAAAATGGCTGACGCATGTTGAGCACATGCTAGTGGGCAGGTGTTGCTCAAGTGGCGTGTGTCACCTCGAAACAGAACTGAGCACTGCTTTACGAGGCGACATTCGATGTGTTTTGCCACCCCAAACACAGTGGTGAGGCATGTGTGTCTGGCAGCCCATAGAGGAGCTCTAACTTGGGGTTTTTTCCTCCCTCCCTCTCTCCCATATCTGTCCATTACAAAAAAAACATGGATTAGATATGATTGCCAAACCTAAATAACGTGGAATTGACATGTTACTAGACTCAAGACATTTGGACTTGGTGGTAAGCCAGGTCTAAAGTAAAGTGGATCAGATATGTTTATTAGACTTAAGTAAATATAGGTCAGATATGCTTGTTAGAACCAAGTAAACGTGGGTCTGATATGCTTGTCAAACCTAAGGTGGCAGCCAAGTCCAAAATGTGTCGATCTAATGGTTAGCTAAATTCAAACTAACGTGGGTTTGACATATTTGCCAGAATCAAGTAAACATGGATTAGGCATGATTGCTAAACCCTAGACGCTTGAATTTGATACCAACAAGATTCAAAGAGCGTGAATATTGCAATCAGCTAAATCCAAAGTAACGAAGGAGTGACATGTTTGCCAGACTCAAGTAAATGTGGGCCTGACATGTTTTCTTATAATTATTACTATTATAATTACAATTATTATTGTTATTATTATCACAATTACTACTAACTACTGTTGCTGCTATTACTACTATTATTGTAGTTGTTATAAATTAAATATTATTATTATTTTATTATTAATATAATTATTAATAAATTTGAAAAAAAATATTATTACTATTAAAAAACCTATAAATGTGATTTGAGGGGTCAAATTATTATTATTATTATTATTATTATTATTGCTATAACAAACACAATTACTA
>NW_011499941.1:43079-130247 GCF_000495115.2 Populus euphratica
TATTAAATTTTTAAAAATATTATTACTATTGAAAAAAATCATAACTTTGATTTGAGGATAAAATTAAAAACTATAAGAACTTTGAAAAAAGAGTCAAGGAAAAAAAATTAAAAAGAAATGAACTGAATTGAAAAATGTAATATACATAAATTAGAATTGAAAAGTTAAATTGTAAACAAATAAAACTCATACAAAAGAGAAAAGGACCGAAATAAAAATCAAAACAAAGATGATGGGTTTTGAAACACCAACCAAAAATAGAAACGGGTTTAGCATTACTGAAACTAAAAATGAATAAAAATTATGAAATTAAAAGAATGAAAGATGAAATAAAAAACAAAACATATTCAAAATTTTAATTAAATGATAAATTAAAAAAAATAAAAATTCTATAAAAGAAATAAGGGCGAAATAAGAAATAAGTTTGACATGTTTGTCAGACCTATGTAACATGGATTTGATATGTTTGTCAGACCCAAGTTGTATGCTTGAACATGGCACTAGCTAAGTTCAAAATGCATAAACCTGATAATTAGCCAAGTCCAAAGTAATATGGGTTTAACATATTTACCAGATTCAAGTAAACGTAAGACACTTGGACTTGGTGCCAATGCCACTAATCATGTCTAAAGTGTGTGAACTTGGCGGGTAGCCAAGTCCAAACTAGCATGAGTTTGACATGATTGTGAGATCCAAGTTAACGTCGGTTAAACATGTTTACCAAACCTAAGAGCATAGCTTGTTAGACCTACAAACGCCTACCTAGATCTTTTTTTCAATATATATATATTTAAAATTTTCCAGTTTAAAAAAAAATAATGCATTATGTTTGTATATTTTTTTCAAATAAATTTTTGGTTTGTGTTTAGATAGGTATAATTCATTTATAATTTTTTCAAATAAAATTTTGGTTTATATTCTTAATTTAATTCTTATATGAAATTCAAGATGGTATAAATAATTTTTTTTCATGTTATTTATCCATTACTTGAAAGTCAAATCATGTATTTTTTAATGTTGTCAACTCTTTATTGCATGCTTAAATATATATAATATATATATATATATATATATATTTAATTATTTTATAATTAAAAGCAACACATATTTTCAAAAATAACCTGACACATAACACCAACTTTTCTTCTCTTAGTATAAAATGGGCAGGTGTTCTATCGTTATTAATCAAGAACAAAACAACATGCTATTAAGTATTTGACATGCCGAAACCTTCTTCATTTGGCTTGTTAATTTCCTGCAATCGGAAAACATCAACACCTTCTAGACCAAAGTACATAGGGTTTACTACAACATTGCCTATGAGTTTTTCAATGGAAAGCAAAGTTTTAGGTTCGAATAATTGATGTTATACACGAATCCTAACAGCACTAACCTGACGAGGTTGGTTTAATAGCACTTCATCTTCCTTAATCATTAAGATCCAAACCTGAATTCCATAGAAAATAAATTACCCTTTTGATCTATTTCTTTAATATCCATTGCTTTTCTAGTTTTGTTAGTTCTATGTTTTCCTAACTATGAATGGGTAATTCCTTGTGAATCTTTCAACATCTAGTTAACTAATAAACTTGGTATGCTCCTGTGATCATGCATAAATTTTAGAAGAGTGTTTAAAAGTGTAGCTATGATTATTTTGTAAAATATTTTTTATTTACAAATATATTAATTTTTTTATTTTTTATAAATTATTTTTTATATCAATATATTTTTTGATATGAAAAATATAAAAAAAATTATTTTTTAAAAAAATAGTCAAAATTGAGCCAACTTCAATTTAAAATGTAATACCAGATGGGAGCTAAGTTATGGACTAAGCACACCAATTACAACAAATACTAATAGAGCAACAAATACTAAAAGAGCTCAATGTATGACAGTTAAACCTTTCACTATTCATTTAGACATAAATGATTATGGATTGTAGTAGTATAATGATGGAATTGTTTTTACTAAAAAAACTTATTAAGCATGCAATTGGAGATAAGATCGTTTTTTTTATGAGATACATTTGGTATTAAAAGAATAATTAGGGACAAAATGATCCTTTCAGGTTTTTTAGGTTACAATATAGATACTAATTTGCCCTTCAGGGCACAAATTTTTAACCTTTGAGTTGAAGACTTCTTTTTTTATTTTAAAAGAATAAAAATAAAAATAGTGAAGATATAACCATGTCTATAAGGGTGAGATATGCATGTGTTGAAGGGTTTCTTCATCCTTTTTTTTTTTATTGAAACAACTCAAATACAAAATTGTACTTGGGTTTCAACAAAAACAAGGTTGCATGTAGAAGTGTTTTCGTAATTTTTAATATAATTTTATTGTAAATATCATGTGAGATCAGGAGTAATTGAGCGCATATATATATATATATATATATATATATATATACAGAAATAATTGATGCGTGTTGAGCACATACTAAAGGGTAGGTGTTGCCCATGCCATTTAGGTGGTATATGTCACCCCCAAAATAAAACCGAGCATCGCTTTACGAGGTGGCATTTGATGTGCCTTGTCACCCCAGGGATAGTGGCAAGGTGTGTGTGCAAAGGCGGCCCACATAGGAGCTCCGACTAAGAGTTTTTCCCTCCCTCCCTTCTCTCCTTATTATTATTATTACTATATTATTATTATTACTATTACTACTATCACAATCACAATTACTATTAACTATTATTATTATTAAATTTGAAAAACAATATTATTACTATTGAAAAAAACCATAACTTTAATATGAAATTAAAGTTAAAAACTATAAGAAGTTTTAAAAAATTGCCAAGAGAAAAAAAAATCCAAAGTAAAAAGGCTAAATTGAAAAATATAATATACACAAATTAGAATTGAAAGATTAAATTGTAAATAAATAAAACTCACACACAAAAAAAAAAAAACTGAAATAAAAAATCAAAACAAAAATCATGGATTTTGAAACACAAACCAAAAATAGAAACGAATTTAGAAAGACTGAAACTAAAAAGGAATAAAAAAATATGAAATTAAAAAAATGAAAGCTAAAATGAAAAACAAAACATATAAAAAATAATAATTGAAAGATAAAATTGAAAGAAAACAAAACTTCTATAAAAGAAATAAGGACGAAATAAGAAATATGTTTGACATGATTGCCAGATCTAGGTAATGTGGATTTGATATGTTTACCAAGCCCAAGACATACGCTTGAATGTGGCGCTAGCTAAGTCCAAAATGCATGGACCTAGCAATTAGTCATGTTCAAAATAATATGGGTTTGACATATTTGCTATACCCAAGTAAACGTAAGATGCCTGGACTTGACGGGTAGCTAAATCCAAACTAGCATGAGTTTGACATGATTACGAGATTTAAGTTAACGTCGGTTAGACATGTTTACCAAACCCAAGAGCATAGCTTACCAGACCCACAAACGCCTGGCCTAGATCTTTTTTTTAATATGTATATTTTTTTAATTATTTAGTTTGGAAAAAAAATAATGCATTATTTTTGTATATTTTTTTCAAATGAATTTTTGGATTGTGTTTAGGTGGATATAATTCATCCGTGGTTTTTTCAAATAAAATTTTAATTTATATTCTTAATTTGGCTTGAAAGTTAATTCATGTACTTTTTAATATTGTCAACTCTTTATTCCATGTTTAAAATATATTTCTTCTTCTTCTTTTAATTATTTTATAATTAAAAACAGCACGTATTTTTAAAAATAGCTTACAATTATCATGGCAATCTATCTCCTCATTATCTATTTTAAGTTAAAAAATATCATTTTACAAAGTAAGTAGAATTTTATTTAAATTTTAATCGAGTGAGTAGACCGTGAGATGACCCACTGAGTTAGCTGTGATTTGTCATGAAACCAAGCCTAACTAATGTCCTAGATAGATTGGTAATTACAAAAGGTAACCGGTCCAAATTTTTCAATAAGAAATCAAATTAATAATTTCTTGAATAGAGCGGCATTCAATCTGAATTGAAAATATTTTTTTATATTAAACTTCATTTATTAAAAAACAAAAAATGACATATTAAAAAAAAAAATCTTTGGAAGCTGTAAAAAGGTTTTCTCATGAATATTTTAGACTTCAGTAAATTAGTCGCCAAATTAAAAATATAAATGGCAATAATAGGCCGTAAAAGAAAAACAAAGCCCAACGGCAATAGGCCGTAAAAGAAAAACAAAGCCCAAATAAGTCCGAAAAAGCCCATCATTGCTGGCATGATTTCGTAGGACAAACATTCAAGAAAATACGTATATTCATACATTCATACATACGGGTACAACTATTGAATGGCCAAAATTCGTACAAAGGAAAAGAATATTCTAGATATATTATAAAAACGAAAAAAAAAAACCTCAAATCTCTCGATCCTCTCTTTCGATTCCCAAATTCCCCTCTGATTTTCCGTTTCTCTTTTCTTTTTGTTTCCCCCCTGAAATTCCTCTTCGATCTCTCTTACTTCGAGCTCGATTTTACGTAGAAACAAGATCACACTCGATTTTATTTTTCTTAAAAAATTGATTAATTAATTCTAGGGTTAGGGTTTTTGATCGATTTTGCTCTAAAATAATATGGGAGGTGCTGGCGATTTGAGCGAGTCAAAAGTGAGTAATGAACAGGGGCAAGGGCAGGTAGAGGAGGGAGGTGTGGTGATTAACGTTCGGTGCTCTAATGGTACGAAATTTACTGTGAGGACGAGCTTGGAATCAACGGTTGGGGTTTTCAAATCTGTTCTGGCTCGAAATTGTGATGTTCCAGCTGATCAACAGAGGTTGATTTATAAAGGTCGGATTTTGAAGGATGACCAGACCCTTCTGAGTTATGGTGAGTTCTTTGCTTTCTTGTAATTGTCGTTTTCTTTCGAGTTTTTTTTTTTTTGGGAAATGGGTTTTTAGCAATCTTTGGGTCTGATGATGAAAGATAAAAACTTTGGAAAAAAAGTAGGATTTTTCGTTGACTTAAAGAGGGAAAGAGGAAAGAAAAATGCTGCAGCTTTTTGGTCTGTTTAATGGTTAGATGATGGTAAGAGCCTTGATTAGAAAAGGAAAGATCTGGGTTTTTTTATTTTTTAATCTTCTGATTGATTTTTTTTCATTATGAATCGAAAAAGTATGCAGTTATTTCATGTAGGATAAAGTTTGGAACTTCTTTAGCCCTTTTGTTTACATGTCTTGTTCGTTCTTAACTTTTTTTCTGAAGGTTTGCAAGCTGATCACACCGTTCATATGGTTCGTGGTTTTGCCCCTGCTTCGTCCACTCCTGCTCCTGCTGCCACCGCGACCGCCACCGCTGCTGCTGGTGGAAATCCTGACACTACAACAAGGGTTACACAGGGTGTTGGTTCTAATGAAGGCGGGGCTTTTGGACTTGGAGGTGCTGGTTTGGGGGCATCTTTGTTCCCTGGACTTGGGTCACTAGGTGGTGGGGGTGCATTTGGTTCATTTGGAGCTGGTTTTTCTGAATTGGAACAAGTGCAGCAACGGCTAACCCAGAATCCCAACATGATGAGGGAAATAATGAATACACCTGCTATGCAGAGTCTGATGAATAACCCCGAGTTGATACGGTCCTTGATGATGAGTAATCCTCAGATGCGGGAGATTATGGACCGGAATCCTGAGCTTGCACACGTGCTTAATGATCCCAGCATTCTTCGACAGACATTAGAAGCTGCTAGAAATCCTGAGCTCATGCGCGAGATGATGAGACACACTGACAGGGCTATGAGTAATATTGAATCAACTCCTGAAGGATTTAACATGCTCCGGAGAATGTATGAAAATGTTCAAGAACCATTTTTAAATGCTACAACAATGGGTGGAAATGCTGGCAGTGATTTGGGTTCAAATCCATTTGCAGCCCTCCTGGGTAACCAAGGTGGGACTCAAGTCAGGGATGCATCAAACAACCCTTCAACCACTGGTTCTGAAGCAACTGGAGGGCTCACTGCTCCTAATACAAACCCACTGCCCAACCCTTGGAACAATGCTGCTGGTGAGCTTCACACCTTTTTGCTTCTGGCAAATCATTTATGTATCTATTCTTGTTCAAACCCATACTCTGAGGTCTGATTTAGGAAGTTCTAACGGAAAAGGACGGTAACCTTTAAGACGCCTATGAAACTTGATCTTTGCTTTGGGAACATAGTTCATGGTCCCGAGCAATTCTTGTTTGTGCACATTTATTTAGCTTTTCTTGATTTTCATTTTACTGGAAGAAGCTTTTTAGTATTGTTGCTGTTTTTAAATGATAACTAAAATATTCTTGATGTTTAAATGGTGAAATAGGAGGTACCCAGACAAATAGTACTACGAGACCAAATCCTGCTGGGAATGTGAGGGCCTCAGGTCTTGGCGATTTGGGTCTGGGAGGGCTTGGTCTCCCAGGAATGGAAAGCTTGTTTAATGGCATGCCTGATTCTAATCAAATGAATCAGTTGTTGCAAAATCCAGCTGTATCACAGATGATGCAAACTGTACTCTCCAATCCTGAATACATGAACCAGGTACTATTGTTGTTGAAAGTGATTTTAGCTTCCACAATGATAATTGGCTGGGTTCAGTTTTGACATTTTTCTCTTGAATTTTAGATGCTCAACTTCAATCCTCAACTACGAAGCATGGTTGATTCAAATCCTCAGTTGAGAGAAATGATGCAAAACCCAGAGCTTCTTCGCCAACTAACTTCTCCTGAAACAATGCAGGTATGTCCCTTTGAGCTATCCACATGAATGGACTTCCAACCACCCCCTCTCATCTGCATACACTCACACACGCAAACCTTTTTCATTTTTTCCCTACAAATGCTATAGGATGGTTTGTGCATTAGGATATGCTTGACCCTTTGTTACTCTTTTTTCAACAGCAAATGCTTACTTTACAACAGTCACTTCTTCCACAGCTCCGACAGCAATCAACCGCGTAAGTGAGGACATTTGTTTTGGGTTTTTTACCATGGCTGAAATCTTAGTTGCCTAACAACTGTACACTAGTCTTGAGATCATTAAAGGACTTATAGTTCATGCTCCCATTGCTTGAAAAAATCGTATCTTTGTTCGGTCAATACTTATCCTTTATTTGCTCACTTGCAGGGAAGCGGCACAGCCTGGCGCCCCTACAGGTACCCAAATAAATAAGAAATCTAGTCTGCATTTTATAATTTTCTTGAGCATTTCATGGGTGGTTTTATGATCTTTTTTAGACTCGTCTCTTTCCCTTTAAAAATTATACTAAAGTTTCTTAAATTAACAGGAACACCCAATAATACCGGGCTGGAGATGTTGATGAACATGTTTGGTGGTCTTGGAGCAGGCAGCTTATCTGCACCTAACCAACCTGATGGTTATTTTCATTTGTCCTTTCTCTCTCTATTTTATGTAATATTACTCCATGTCAGTTTCTCACCATTACTGAAAATTTTGTTTCCTTTCTAGTGCCCCCGGAAGAACTTTATGCAACTCAACTATCACAGCTACAAGAAATGGGTTTCTTTGACACCCAAGAGAATATCAGGGCACTGCGTGCCACAGCTGGAAATGTACACGCTGCAGTAGAGCGTCTTTTGGGGAATCTTGGCCAATGAGCTGTTCTGGAAAGCAAAACCTTGGAAAGGGGGAAGGGAGGATCTTGCTGAGCAAGGCGTTCGCTATGTTCATGTTAAGTTCTCCGAAAACCTACAGCGGAATTGCCATTGTGAGGAAACGAGTAGAAATTAAAAAAAGAAAATGTACAAATTAGTATTTTTCGCATGGCCACTGCATTTGATTCTCCTCTTCTCATCCCTCCTCTTCAGTTTCTTGGAAACCTATTTCTTTTTCTATGTAGAAATTATTATTAATGATCAAACAGTGGATTTATTTTACAGCTCGATTTACTTTGTTGCTCTGCGATATTATTTAGCTGGTCTTTAAGCGTACCATTGTTGGATTAAACAGTGAGATAACGTTTAAGCTTTTATTGATGTTGACTGTTTCCCTTGTCAGTCAGGTTCAGCTGGATCGGTCATTACAAGATCATTGGTCAAGCTAAATACCTCATTAAGGTTTTGTGTTGGCAATGCGCTGTGATATGCAGTATCTACTGGATTAGGAGGATCATCCCTTTCCGGGCATCCTTATATCTTTACCTGCAATGGTATGGGCTAGTTTGGAGTTGCAAACAGTTGTGATTTTGGCATTCCTTCTAAGAGTCGACCACAAAGCTCACAAGCAAAACATTACTGGCCAGCCATGGGAAAGTCTAAGTATCTTTATTCATCCAATAGTGAGTATTATCAAATATAATTACAATGGAAGTGGGGCAATCTGGGGTATCCTACAGTGGAGTCTCCATCTCAGTAAGCGTAGGCTCTATGCAAGTAAGGCTACAATGGAATTGGTGAACAATTACTATGCATGCATGCACTTCTTTGGTGCTGGTTTTGCTGTCGTATTCCTAATTTAAGAGGAACTTCAGTTACCCCAAACACATCAAGAGCTGTGACATAAAAAACTAGTTCCTAAAATTTGAGTCTAATAAAAAACCAACACTGCACCATCTCATTAGCATTATTCTAAATTCCTCTATTGTTAGCGCAAATTCTAGACAATTCCATATAAATCAACAAATTAATCAATAAAAAAAATAAACTTTTTAGTTGTTCGTTAAGTGTGTTTTGAAGTACGGTTGTGTCGTGCTTTAGATAAATTTTAATTTTTATATTTTAAATTATTATTTTAATATTTTTACATTTAATGTTAAAAATAAATTTTTAAAAATAAAAAAATATTATTTTAATATATTTTTAAACAAAAATTATTTTAAAATACAATTTTTTATCTTCCCTTCAAACACCCTATAAAATGCGCTTAAGAGGAGGCTACAAGTCCAAATTAAACAAATAAGAAGTAATTTTTGTGGCACTTCTTTGAAAAAGAAGCTCAGAAGTTGGGACCCATCATAAATAGCTAGACCTACCGAGGCCTAAACAAAATAATTATAAAATAGAGGACTAATAAATCTCTTAACTTTTTTTTTTAGAGCCACAGCTTCTTTTGCTTTTCAAAACCCTCCCCTCTCTTTTTCTCACTCTTGCCTTTCTGTCTCTGATTTTAATGAGAGACCCTTTATTCTCTCTAGTCTAATATTCTTATTTTCTCATTTAATTCTTCCCTTTAAGTTTTTTCTTGGAGATTAACGATGAAAAATTGTCCAAAATGGATCAATTTTTAACTGCTTGTAGGCTAGTTTTTTTTTTTTAATTATTTGAATTTTGATTTGATAGGACTTGTTTTTCAGGTAATAAACAAAACCATGCTTCAAAATTGCTGACTTACCGTTGTGAATGATGTATTTCTACTCTGGGTTTCTGGT
Organism: Populus euphratica; assembly: GCF_000495115.2. Taxonomy (NCBI): domain Eukaryota; kingdom Viridiplantae; phylum Streptophyta; class Magnoliopsida; order Malpighiales; family Salicaceae; genus Populus; species Populus euphratica. Next base: position 52,447 of record NW_011499941.1, read on the forward strand.
TTTTAGGCCACTTCTGCTTATTTTGTCTTCAATGCTACTCAATGATTAAGGTTTTGTGTAAGAAGAAACGGAATTATCAAGTTTATGTTGTTATCACTTCTTTTGGTTTGTTTGTTCGCTTTGTTGTTGCTCTAATTTTAATTTATTTGAGTTCGGCTTTTGCTGGTTATGCTTAATAAATGCCTTAATTGTGTTTTTTGGTTTAGTTGAAATTTTAAGATGGAATTTGTTAGGATTTACTTGTGAATCTAATGAAAAAGTAAAAATGCGGCCTTATGGCTTTGTTGATAGTGAGTATGGTGGATGAGTGTTCGGAAAATGGTCATCCCATGAAATTAAGCTCTGCAGCCAGCCTATGCCTTTCAGGCAGTTGATTGCCCTTCTAGCTGTAATAACTAAGAAAGAAAAAGAAATTGTATTTGTTGGATCTGCTTCTCTTGGGTTCAATATTCGTTGACTTAGTGTCAAGAAATCTGAAACTTCCATCTTTTATTTCACTTACATGGGTGATTATACTAAACACAATGATTTCTTCTTTTATTAGCTGGGCTTGTATTGTTTTCGTAGATTTCCAAGTTCCTCTGGATTTCTCATATATGTCTTTACTCCAGATGGTTCAACAAACGATAGATTCAAAATCTGGTGAGCATGCGCTTGGCAATGCTGACAATAACTTGTCCACACGCGATAAGCACTTTCCACTTGTTGTAAAGAAGACAGCATTAAGAGATGTGCAGAATGAAAATAGAATTCCCAAATCTGTTGGAAATTCTCCATTATCGAAGGATGGAGGAAAGACTATGAATGGCATTAAGGTTTCTGGAGCCAAGAGACCATCATCTGAGGACCTGATGTACCGTCCAGTTCCATGCTATGAACCTTCTACTATTGGTGCTCCAAAATTTCGTCTTGTTTATGCACGTGGGAAATCTGAAGCAGAAGTCGGCAAGCTTGGTCATCCAGAGGAGACTGCTCAACCAAAGCGTCCCCAGATAGAGTCAATGTTCTCTACTTTTCCAGCTTTGGTACCTATGCCCGTGGCTCCTCCAATAATTTCATCCGGAAAACCTTCAGTTCCTCTTCCTCTTGGACAGTCTAGCACGTTTTCACCAGCAGAATCCAGTTATCTTCCTGTTGGTTCTATTGCCCCTTCATCTAATCCAAAGGGAGAGAAAAATATGCATAGGGAAGAGCGGTATCATCAGTTGCAGATTTCATTGAAGAAATCGGATGAATCTGATCTAGACGAATACGTCCAGAGTAAGTCCTGGAGCTTCAAACTAAGATAATCTATTTAGCCACTGCTAAGCACTGATTTACCTTCTCTCTTCTTCTTTTTTGGCTGCAGTGCTCCAGTCAGTTTCCTCAGTTGAGCTTAGCAAGCATGCCATTTAGGTAGAAAAGAGATCAATTCAACTTTCACTGGAGGAAGGTAACGTGAATCTCTGTTTTCTGTACCTTTGTTTTCCTTTGAATGTGTGTGTGTGTGTTATAAGGTGGTCGAATACAACCTTCATAAACTGTAATATGGACATGGCTGGGGAGAGTCTGCATGTTTGAGTTGGGCTTAATGCGCACCATATGTAAATGAAAGTGGCCTGCATGGGCATTATACTGCATGAGGTGCACAGCACTATTCCAAATGGGACAATGAAGTCTTTCTAATGTTGGGGATCATTACATAGTTTATCAATTGAACTCATGCAACCCAATTGCCATTGTAATATCTTCACTAGGGTTTCGTTATGCATTTGTGACTTTGCCATCTTAAATTTTTACACTTCATTTGATTGCTGAGCAGACATCAGCAACTTTTACAGTTAGGTTGGACTGGCTGTTGTAGGATGGTGTGCTTTTTTTAGTTTTGACAAGTTTTCCGCACATCTGTATTTTATATTTGCCAGCCATGTCTTTTTTCACAGTGACTTACGTAAGTTGTAACAGTTGGTGCCATTGCCTATTTTGAGGTCCGTAACTGTTGCAATTCTACATTTTATTGGTACCTTTCAAACAGACATATTTGTTGCTAATTATGTTTGTGCATGCTTGATAAATTCTAGTCTCCAATATTTTGAGATTTCAGGAGGCTAATATATCTCTCTAATTCATTCCTAATTTTTACAGCAAAGGAGGTGCAACGAGTTGCGATTTTAAATTTCCTGGGGAAATCCTTGAAGAATTTTAAAGCACCCTCAGCTCATCAAAGCCAATCAGCGAAATAAGAGGATTTTTGAATACCTTGTTCTGTTATATTCTCTTGACTAAAGAAGGGTAAAAAAAGAAGAAAGAAAACCTGTCTGCGCTTATTTTGACTCGACTGCAGTGGCCGTCCTACTAGACTGCCAATATTCGCCATAATATTGCACTGGCTGCATCATCCATTCTTTAATCTCTAGTCTCAAAATCTTTTGACGTAACTGAATCCGAACCGTGTTGTAATATAATGCTAGTAATGTTCATTTTTATCCTTTTGTTTTTGTTCTCCCTTCTATCCCATGCTTCTAGCTAGTTTTGGATGTTATATTTGCGGCTCTATTGAAAAAAACAAGCATCCCTTTGCAAGGGATTAATACAAATTAGCGTTGAACAATTGAAAGAATCGATGCCCTTTTGTAGAAGTCATCACTATGTCCTGTAGTATCAATAGAAATTTGTGTGTTAACCATCTAGGTGGTGGCTAAGTGGTAAGGACTTGGGATCAAGGGGTTTGTTCCCTCTGTGGTCTCAGGTTCGAGTTCTTGGTTGCTCATATGATAGCTACGGGAGGCTTACATGGTTGTTAACTTCAGGGCCCGTGGGATTAGTCGTGGTGCGCGTAAGCTGGCCCGGACACGCATGTTAATCTAAAAAAAATAGAAATTTGTGTGTGTTAATGGCGAATTGCCCCACCTGCTTTATAAACCCATGTGGTTTCCAATACTATACTTCGTGATCGAAGTGGGTTCAGCTTGCCGAGTAGTGGGCTTCAAGCATTGCCCTCGTGTTCCCACACTCACCCTCCAAACATGAAACAGAAATCGCCTACTACCTCCTAATTAGCCTCCACTAATCTTAGTTGGATACAAGCTAAGATTTTTCAGAGAAATTTATTGGTATGTCTGTTGCTTAATTAATTAGCACAAAATCCTTTTTATGGCCACAACCACAATCTGAGATTATTGTGGATTAGGCAGTTAGATTAGTGCTAACAAATTAAGAGCCACCTTGTTTCAAGCACCTTGTGGATAACTACAAAACAAAAGCATAGAAACCGCCACTTTCTCAACTGCCTACAACTGCCATTACATCTACATAAGCAACCTCTTCTCCTTTGGTTACACTTCTTTTTCCTTGTCCTTTCGAAATTCAGTCTCCTTAACCTTAACTTGTCAAACAGGGATGACAAACCACAATACCGATCCCGACCCTGATTTCGGCCTTCCATCATCTTCTTCAATTCCTACCACATACTACAATCAAAATCCACGTAAAAAACGAACTAAGTTGATCAAGATTGAACCAAGTTTGCTCCCTTCCAGTACAATATCAAAGCCAAAATATTACAAAAAGCCTGACCCTTCTGCACCAAAGATCACAAGACCTTGTACTGAGTGTGGCAAGAAGTTTTGGTCATGGAAAGCACTCTTTGGTCACATGAGATGTCACCCTGAAAGACAGTGGCGTGGCATTAATCCACCTCCGAATTATCGCAGGCCTGTTTCGCCTATTCAACTGTTAAGTATTGTTAGTTCTACTAATTGGGAAGACGTGTTGACCGCAGAGGATCATGAGGTGGCTTCATGTTTGTTAATGTTGGCCAATAGTGACGGTGCAATAATGTTGGAGCGAAACGAGTTTGGTGGTGGGGTTGTTGCTGGTAGTTCTCATCAAGCTCAAGATCATGATCAAGTGAATTGTACTCGTGTCGGGTGTTCGAGTTGCAAGAAGGTTTTTGGGTCACACCTGGCACTAGGGGGTCATAGGGCCAGTCACAAGAACGTGGAGGGTTGTTTTGCTAGAAAGAGGAATGATGGTTGTGAGGTAGTTGAGGATCATAGCGGGAGTGGTGATCTGAAGGAGAATGTGGAAGATAATAGCAAGGCATTGATGGTGTTAGGGCACAAGTGCAGTATTTGCGCGAGGGTGTTTCCTAGTGGACAGGCACTGGGTGGACACAAGAGGTGCCATTGGGAGAAAGGGGAAGAAATCTCATCATCCATGAATCAAGGAGGACTTCATGTTCTTACAGAAAAGGAAGGTTGCGTGTTGGACCTCAATTTGCCAGCCCCAGTAGAAGATGAATCATCCTCTTTTTATTCCTCAGGTCTCACTTTGGACTTGAGATTGGGCCTCTGAAGGAAGACTGCATTCTTTTTCTTATAAGGGTTCTTTTACTAAAACTTGGTATGTGACTGATCTGTAACGTTAGCTTTAATTAGTACATAAACTAGTTTTCTGTATCATTGATGCTCCCGCGTCCCAAATTTGTTAAAGAGGCGGTATATGTATGCACTGACAAGTATGCAAAAACTCTTTGTTACGTACTGCCTATCAATAATCAGGACTGGTTTATGCTTGACGTAATATTACAGCCTACAAAAATTGGCTCCTTACCTCATATTCTTAGTTGCTCTACTCTTTCATTTTGATTATCAGCTTATAGATTATGTCAGCTTCAAAGTTAGAGAAATATGAACAAGGTTAGATTTGAATGTTTGAGCATAATCAGATTTATTATGGTTAATGGATTTCCAGATAAAATATATGAAAATGGTTCGGCTTTGGAGTTAGTAAAGGTCATGTCCGAGAAAGCAAGGGATTAAACTCATTGCTTCTGATGATAATAAGCTACATATAGACAAGTGGTCTTCCAGTTGATTCGTTGATCAGTAGCTTAAACACATCGGTACGCGGCAAGTGGATGTGGACACCATGGTATCTGTTGATTGCAAGTTTTAAGAAATGATTTTAGACCTGAACATTTAGCAGAAAGTGATGAATAAAGGGGAATGTAAGAAATGTGCAATCCAGGACTAGATTGAAGTAGAGGGATGGAAAGTAAGCAGAAGAACAAAGACAATAATAGAGTACTAAAGCAAGGTTGCAATATATATATAGTAATTATATTAAAGGGAAGAATGTGTAAAATCTTAAAAAAAAAAAAAACTGAAAAAGAATAAAAGCAAACTGTGAAAGTCAAATGGTAAATGAATCGGTTGACTCGTTTGTAGAAATTTCTTAATTAGTCAATTAATTGATTATATATGAAATTGTGTTACATAAATTTCAAAATCAGCAACAGTAATAATATCTCATAACTCTAGAATTTGCCAAATAAACCTAAAAAAAGATGGGATATGAAACCTTGGTTTAAGCTCTATCAAAAAGGACTAGATCAAAAAAAAATATCCTCACAAATACCTGATGAATCGGTAAATTAAATGAAAGATTCAGTTATTTCTTTCATACAAGATAAAGTAAATCAAGGCTTAAAGGACTAACCGAGCAAATAAATACGTAAATTTCTTTTGTTTTTTTAAAGTGCATGTATGCCAATTGAAGTAGCTGACACTATGTTAAAGAAGACCAACTCATAAGGGTCATGCTTATGGTAACACCTCAAACTATAACAGAAAAAGAATACTGAGAATAAATTAATGTTCATATGTTTCAACTTGCAATCTACAAAGGATACATATTGAAGAAAAAATAATTTGAAAAATATATAATCTATCTATGGTATTAAGACGGTCTATAGAGACAAGCTACATAATAAAAGGGTATCTTAGGATCAAACTTAAGAATCAGATAAGATAGTGCATAAAGAGTCTGTGAGTCTAAAATCTTTAAGAATCTTTCATGCCGAGTCAATGAAAAACCTCTTGAATGAATGACTATTCTAGATAGAGTTAAAAATAGTGTGGAGTTCCAGACTACATGATAGAAAAGCTCAAGTATCCCAACATCAACCTTAACATTCCAGGTCGCATGTAGATTAATTCTGAATATCAAATGGTTTTTCTAGTTTTGCCTTCTACCATATTGCACCTTTTAGCCCCAGTTTGAAATGATAATCATTTTTATAATGCAGCTTTTTAAAGAAGGCACCACAAACAGAATGATATCTTATTTTTTTATCTGATAGGAAAATAATGCTGGTTTGCAAGTGTTGTGCACAATGAGAAGAGGAAGGTAGGGTATCCTACGTCATGAATGCTGTAATCCAATCCAATCAGGAAACAGGAATCTATTTCTTACTAGAAATCCTTACAAAAATATATTGTCAAGTGATGCCCCCATTATTAGTTTCTTTTGAATTGATTAGTCCTGACATGTCTGTGAAGAAGCAAACTCTCTTGCAAGGAATCTACACAAGCTATTCCTCAACGGCCGCTTCTCAATTGGGTTGGTTATAGATTCTTGATGGTACAAGATTGACCAAAGAAGGACATCGTTACCATTGCAAACAAGTTATGCCTATGCAGGTGAGGTTTCAGGTCTTCTTTGTTGCCTCCAGGCTGTGGCACAAGCTGGCAAAACTTGCATGGCCAGTAGAGTTCAAGAGTCCTAGAAATAGGGTTAGTTCTATATCTATGAATCTTGATTGCAGTTATTCAGAAAACTAAAAACTGATTATTTCTGGTTGTGTTCCTGAACAGTTTTATTAGAGTTTATTCACCGAATCAGTTAAAATATTCGGAATTTCTAACGTCTTGTAGAGAATTAGACCTAGTTACTGGGGTCCTTAGCTTGCATCATTGATAAAAAGGCTGTCAATAAGCATTCCAGCTGAGTAAAATCTATCTAACAAGGACTGAATTCCAAGAGCAGATCAAGGATAATTGAAGTAAAACAACAAAAAAAAAAAAAAGAGAGGAAAGACTAAGAGACCCTAGAAGAGGAAAAAAAACAAGAAATCACATATCACCAGTGGCGGAGCCACAATGGGAATTAAGGGGGCAATTCCCCCTTAATTTTTTTTTAATTTTTTTTATAATAAAATTTTAACATAATAATTTAACAAGTTTTTTTTTTGAATTATTGTTCATACCACTCTTTTCTTCTATAATTTTTTTTTTAAATTCTAAACTATGAATTAATTAAGTAACCTTTTATACTTTATGCTTAATGATTTAGGTAAGTTTCTTTCTTTTTTTTTCATTGTTTAATTTTAGTTTTATTCTTTAATAATATGATAATTTATGGATTTACTAAATTAATATGTATATGTATAATATTATATGTATATGAATATGAATTGAAATGAGTTTTAATGAATTAATATGTATTTTGTTATGAATTTCATATGAAAAATGATAATAATCAATGTATTAGTAATTAAAAATGAAGTACTGAATAACTACAAAAATTAAAGATATAATAAAAAAATAAAAAAATAAATTAATATTTATATTTAACCCACTTATGTAAAACAATAAATTAATAAAGAATTGTTGCTAATAATTTCACTAATCCTTAAAAAATTTAGAAATAGATGAATGAAAGTTTCATTGTATATATTGAGAAAAAATATCTTTAATAAAATTAATAATAAAGTCATTATTAAGTAATTTTAAAATATAAAAACTAGAAAAAAATAATTATAATGTAATTTTTTTTATTTTAAAAATATTTTTAAATTAATTTTGCTTGACATATTAATTTTACTTGACATGAGTTAATATATGCATTTTAAATTAATTTTTTTATATATAATACATGTTTATATAATACATATTATTAAATATTTATAATTTATCCTTTTATTTAAAATTTTCTAGCTCTGTTACTGCATATCATCATAAGGCTGCTACTTGTCTGAAAATCAAATCTAGATGACCACAATAGCTCGAAGGTATATATGAGATTTTCCCTATATTTTATCTTAGATTTCTTAATGTTTGTAATTATTAATTTCCCTCATGCATGTTGATGTATGTCTTAATGGTTTCTCCAAGAAAATGAAATATTAAACAGGCACCCTAAACAAGAACACCACAAGTCTTGACTCATGAGGTTTCCACCCGCTCAGGACCATTAACCTTAAACTACTATTTAACTTTGTAATTATTTATAATCAGTAGTTAAATGCGGCAAATCAATCGGGCGTGAATAAAAAACAACTCATGGCCCCTAAATCTGGAGTGGAGAGGCATAACATTAATAAATGATCCTTCCATTTTATTATTTTTGTGTTTGCCGAACGTAGCTCCTCGTAGCAGCTGTGATTTTAAAAAAATAAATTTAAAAAAAACTATAAATTTAACTATAGTTTTTTTAAACTAACTAAAATTTTAAGAGAGAATTTTCAGTAAATCTATGCTAAACTATAATATATCTAAATATTTTTAAATTTATAATTAAGATAAGAATAAATAACACCACACCGTAATACAAAAATAAACTGGAAATCTTACATTGAAAGAACTCGGTCTTTTATCAGTTGATTTAAATAATAATTTACTTTAATAAGCATCGCTTCATTTTCTTATATTTTAAATATTAATTTAAAGGCTTCATCTTCCTCTCCCTTTCTCTGTGATAGGTCCCAATTAAAGTTGTTGATTATAATAACAGAGTATTTTCTGTGGGTGAGAATTAAACCATAGATGAAGATGGAAATCTTTGCTTGCCTTCTGTTAATGCATCTGGCTGTTGTATACACACACAAATGCTAACAGCCTTCCTAACTTTAAACAAGAATAAATGACTGATACTAACTAATAAAATTAAACAAATTTGTCCTATTCTGAAGCAAGTAATTGTTGGAGCTGATCCATGTTTAACAGCAACACATGCCCACGTAGCTAGCTTTAGCCTTAATGCCCACGTTGCTTCATCCTGAAGCAGGTTACCTTGTATGGAGCTTAATTGCTTGCCTTCTCTGCATGAATGTGAACGTGGCTTGTTATCAATACCCCTCTCTTTCGCTGGATCCTTGTCCTTAAGGTCCTTGAATTTCTCCCGCATCTTATAAGCATTCTGGAAATAATGCATGCTGTCCTTCATCCGTAACAGGTCGAAATGTGGAACTCGGTGCTCAAGATTCACCAATTTTATTTTTGGGCGAAGAAACGTGAAAAATAGGATGAATACGTGACCCTTCTAGCAGCTTGAGAGGATAAGCTACTTTGCCGATTCGCCTCTCAATCAAATAAGGGCTTCTGAAATGCACGTTTGAACACTGTTTGTTGCTGATGAGGATGTAATTTTAAATAAATTAAATCCCCTTCCTGAAATCGATATCACATCATTTGGAGTCAGCAATCAATTCGATTACATGAGGCATGCAAGTTCTGCTTTAACTGCTACTCTAAAAAGGATATGCAGGCTACACGGCATCACACGATGGCCATCTCGAAAGATCAAGAAGGTTGACCATTCCTTAAGAAAACTCCAGCAGGTAGTTGACACAGTCCAAGGTGCTAAGGGTTCCATTCAGATTGAATCTTTCTATTCAGCCTTCCCAGAACTAAGCTCTCAAAAAATCTCAAGTCATGCTTCTTCCTCATCATTCAAGAGAAATGACAATTCAAAGCACTTATACCCTCTACCTGATGCTAGCTCTTCCGGAACTGCATCAAAATCCCATTCTTCTTTGTGAAGTAGTTCTTGCTCAAATACCCGCTGTTCTGCTCGAGTAAAACACCAATATCACCGGTTCAAGCAATGAAGTACGTGCTTCAGTAGGAGAAACCTCGGATGGAGCTAGCTTTAAAGAGGACTTGCAGCTGGGAATTAGCAGAAATGCATTCCTCGAATAACCAAGGTGAACCAACCCTTCTAATTGTAAGCTCACAAATTCACAAAATAAGGTCAACCAGTGAGCATATTCATCAAATTCAGCTAGAAATTCCACCGCATTTTTGCCAGAGCTCACAAGAAGGAGGTGCCTTGAGAAGAGAATTAGGCTTGCGACCGAACTGGGGTTTAAGGGACTTGCAAAAAGTGATCATTGGTAAACAAGATAGATGATTTCACATGCATTGTTCTCAAGTATATGGATGATGATGGTGAATGGATTTATCTGACCTGTGATGGTGATCTCGAGAAGTGCAAAGAGATACAGAGACTCTCTCAGAGCAACACAATCAAGATTACCATCACAAATATTCTTCTGCATTTGGTTGCCGAGACTCATTCTAAGGCTTCAATTGATCTTGTACCTAGTCTCTAGGATATGTCTGGTTTGATTTGACTAGCACAAATCCCATTATAACTAACTTTATAGCAACAAGAAGTGGACAACTTCAACAATTCTTTCATTAGAAGCTAATACGTTAACAATCCCTCTCTAGGTTGGAGAAAGATGATGAGCAAACATAGAAAGCTCATTTTCAAAGGCGGGTTAATATTTATTGTAACAGCTCACCATCATATCGTATATTGTTAATTTTGAATTTTATTGAACTTATAGTTTTTTTTTTTATGATATAAGCTTATTTTTGAGTCTAATATCCCAAAATACCATTACAATCTTTAGATTTATTGACAGAATTTTTCGTCAGTATTTGTACTATCATTCTATTGGTAATTAATTTACCAATAAAATTACCAACAAAAATGCTTCATCGATAAATGTTTTATTAGTAATTTTTTATTTGTTAGTAAGTCCGTTAGTAATAATAAAATATTATTACCAATAGATTTACTGATAGAAAAATGAGTAAAAAGAATTTCCTGCTTCATTTCATCAGTAATTTTCTTGAAAAAATACCGTATGTAATTCTGTCGGTAATTATTTAAAAATATGTTTTTTTAAAAATCTATCTTACAAAACTATAAAATAATTAAATTAATATTAATCAACACTCCATAATACTAAAAATGCTTGAAAAGAAGAAGAAGAAAATCAACTCAAACAAATTTGCAATAAATAAATAACATGAAAAAATAAATTCAACTAACAACATTCATATGAAAAAAAATACAATTCTTAAGAATAAAAACAATAAAAATAAAATAAAAAAATTATAGTTAAAAAAATAAATTTTTTTTTACCTTAATGTAGTTGCAAATGAAGCTAATAAGAAAAAAAAATCATAAAGTATACTAATTAAAAAAAACTGAAAAGAAAAAATAAAAAAAGAAAAAAAAGCATACTTGAGCATGGAGAAGAAAAGAAGAAGTCAAGGAGAGAAAAAAAAAAAAAAGAAAAGAAGACATAACTGAGTATGAAGGAGAAGTGAAGGAGTTAAGAAGAAGAAGAAGAAAAAAAAAAAAGGAGATGAGTTTGTTGTGAAATTAAGTATTCTAGATTTTTTATTGGGGTGTTTTATAGACGGATAATTAAATATTAATATTTTTAATTATTCCATCAGTGATTTTGTTTATAATATTTAATTTAAAATTTAAATTTAATTAAAAACATTTAAAAATTGTTAAATATCATCGATAACTTTTCAATTTGTTAGTGATTTCGTCTGTAATATTTAATTTAAAATTTTAATTTAAGCTAGTTTTTTCATAAAACTGCCATATAACATTGACTACTTTTTAATTTATTAATAATTTTTTTTGTAAAAAATAGTAATTAACAATACAATTGGATAGTGAATAATTCAGAGTTCTATATAAAATACTAATAAAAGTATTCATCAATAATTTTCTGTACAATTAACATGATAAATAATATTTATTTTATCAATAATTTTACCAACAAAATTTCCCAGATTCTTCTATAGCCTTAATGTCTTGTTGCATAACAAACAATTTTTGATCCTGGTGGTGACCGAAAACTGTTTTTCTTGGGATACATACCAAGTTCAATTTTTGTGAGGACTTGAATCGGACACCTGCAGGTTTTACTGTCCTCTTATTACTAGGAGGAGAACTACGTCCATGAATGCATGTGTGTGTGTGTGTGAATTTGATCCATTGTTGAGAACTGATGATGCTACTAAATATTGGTGAAGAGAAAACCTGACGCTGGCCACATTGATGAATATTGCTTCAAAAAAACCCAGTCATCAATCGAAATCCAAACACGATCAGAGCCTTGGACAAACCCTAACCATGTAAAAGAAATTTGATTTGTTACGAGTAGTCGTAGACGAAAGGAAAGTGCAGTCCTTTATATATGTTGGAGTATCTGGTCTTATAGCCCAGAGAGTACAAGGGCTTTTGCTTCTGTTGGCTGATGTTCCTTGCTGGCCTGAGTCCATGACTTGCCTCTCTTTTGTGCTAGCTTGTCCATCTATTATATGATGCCTTCAGCATTTTGCACTTTGGAACCTTGTTAAACGAAGGAATCCACTGCTTTTTTTCTCGTTTTTTTCCCTGGGAAGTCCTCATACTTAACCGTTAAGGTAATTTTGGATGAAGCTTTGGAAAATGGAGATTGGAGACTAATCAAAAACTTAAATTAATAATTTCACAAAAATTTATAATCCCATCGATCTCTTCGGTGCCTTTTAAATTTTAATTTTTAGGATAGAAGTTTGGTTGCTCTTTTTAAATAGAAAAGATGAAGATAAAAGAAAACAAGTTTCCTGTATTACTTGTTCTAAGAATACCGAGATTCACTCCAAAATTGTTTTAGAGATATATCTATTTTATATTTTATATATTTATGATTAATTTTTGTTTCTGTTTTTTATATCATGAACGCAGCCAAGATATTTTTTGTTTGGAGAGCAAACTTCTCATTCCGTGTCACATGACAAAGTATTGCTTTATGGATATAATTTTCCGAGCAAACTAAAAATATTCCTTAAAATCTATTTGCAAGACATGATGTTACTGATATTCATGGAATTCATTCCGTGTTTAAGATTTATCAAATAAATGGCTTCTTTTCTAGTTTAAACTAGTTTATAATCTCTTCAGATTTCATCTTTTTTTATATATATATATATTTTATCTTTTTTTTTAAATTAATATGAGTGTCAGGTCAGGATGCGCGTATCATATATGGCTCCCACACGCAGACGCATGCTCTCCAATTAACTTGGCAGGACGTGCATCTCTGTCACTTATCATTTCTTATTTTTCTTAAAGCTTTGTTAACTACAATAATGGAACTTAATTATTTCAGAAGAACTGTAGCTTAAGTGCCGTAATTCCTCTCTGATCTTACTCTAAAGGCATACTCCCGGTGTAATGCAGCACTCCTATAAGAACTAGTGGCCGACAGCGGATCCTGAATGTAAAATCAGCTTCTTCAGTAATGAAAATGAAAGAGCAGAAAGGAGGATGAAGAGGGCATGCACTTGATGAAGTGTTTTTTCATAGGAAAATATGAAGAAGAGAAATGATGGCTTGTAACGTTTCGGTTTCGGAGGATGATAAGGGAGATGATTCTACGTAAGCTCTTGCGTCATTCGTCGAATATTAAATTCAGGCATACATTGATATTTAGTGATGTCTCCATCCTTTATGCCTTTTAGAATTTAATATATGTTGCAGCCTTGCCAATCTTGCTAGCTAGCTAGCTAGCTGCAGGACCACTGACCTTTCTAATTAAAGGCATACTAGGGACTATATGATGAGGCTCCCTCTAGCCGCATATCCACTATGTGGGGACTCGAGAAATTTGATACTGTAACAATGAGGAAGTGTAAATCTTATTAAAACATAAAATTGATGAGCTAAACTTTCAGATTCTGGAAATTTCTCCTTTGAAGCTGTACAGGTTTGGGAATAGTGGTTTTTACCTTGAAAACTCCAAGTTTTAGAGTTAGTTTCCGACACTACACAAGTTCACAAATCCATTGAGAGGTAATTAGATAAATGCCTAAAGACTTGGCTAAAAAGAACAAAGTTACTGTAAACCACATGGCAGCAACTTCAATGGAATGACGACAACACTCATCATGAAGCGATAAAAGAGTATGTCAGTATTGTAAATAATTACTAAAGCTGGAGCATCCCCAGGAAGATCGCATTCATAATATAGTCAAGGCTATTAGAGATGATTAAATGAAATAATTCTGAAACCAATAAAAGTAGTGCTGCGCATATTATCTTGCAAAAAATGCTTCTTTTGCGCCAGAAAGTTGAACTACAAGCTGGCAGGACCTGAAAGATCAATTGGATTCAAGTGTGCCGGAAGAAGAAACTTGTATTTCAGAGAGAAAAGATCTACGGCTCCTTTCAGAATCTGTATAAAACATGAGTTTTCAGATTAAATATTAGATTCTTTCAGTTTTCACCCCTCAAATGTTCATTTCAGAGAACTCTAATGAAAAAAGAACTGATAATGGACAGAATGTAACACTATATATATATCAGAAATCCATTCTGTTGCCTTTCCAGTAGGTTAGAGGTTACTTCGATAATTATGTGGGTCTTTTGAACTTTCAAAATCACTTTATTAATTACTATTAACATGCATGATTAATTCTTTATTAAAATTAGGATATATAGTGTAGTTGATTAGCTAAGCTGCCGTTCATGCTAGCGAACGCATTGATGACTGATCAATTAGTATATTGTTAAACCAAAAAAGACTTCTAATTCATTGGATATCTAACCGTGCAAATGCTCATTGTCTGCCACACAAGCACTTCAATTTACCACTGTGCAAAAGAATGGTGGACCATGACATGAAGTGGATGATCATGAACTATAGCGCTCCTCTATCGTCCATCTCCAATTTGACTCCGGTGGAGAAGTCAAAAGCTGCATTTCGAGCCTCAGAAAACACCAGAATTTTGATCAAATGGGTGTCTTGAGAAGTTGAAATTACTTGATAGATACAGGGATAGAATATTTATGTCTCATTACCGTAAATGAATGGTCGACTGTTTCTGTAGCTCACCACCTGGCTGCATGAGATGATCACAAGATTAACATAATATCTTTGTTAATCAGTTTTTTATCCTATACTAGGTCTAATGTACTTGGTCTAGTGATCATGCTTTGGCCTAGGGTTTTCACCTATCTATCTGTTTGATGTATGCATCGGTTCTATCATCAGTAGTGCTTTTAGTTGAAAAGATTGCTAGAACTGAAAGATATATAATCTGCATCCCTTTCTGCCATGGAAGCCTAATTGCTTGCCAGATAGATAAATCAATGGATCTGCCAATCAATTATAATACTTGCTGTTATCTTACGTTGTTGCATATTTTAGATTCTTCAACTGGTCATCTTATGTTATTAAAATAGTTATGTATCGAATATATTAATATATTATTGAGTTTTCTAAATGACTTTTCACCATTAAAATGCACATAAATAAAAAAGACTACACTTGCGCTGTTCAAAAGTAATATTATTAATTTGAATCTTGTAGAGATGCTCTAATAGCCATCATACTATCTATTTTCCTAGTGATCAGAAACATGAAGTGGAAATATTGAACGGTATGTTCAATGTATATCTCAAAGAATCATCTAGGTGGTGGCCAAGTGGTAAAAACTTGGGATCAAGGGGTTTGCTTTCTCTGTAGTCTCAGGTTCGAGCCTTTGGTTACTCATATGATGGCCACTGGAGGCTTACATGGTCGTTAACTTCAGGACCCGTGGGATTAGTCGTGGTGAGCGTAAGCTGGCCCGAACACCCACATTAATCCAAAAAAAATGTATATCTGAAAGAATATAATAACTTCTCTACAAGAAATTTAAAAGCAGAAACAGAACAAAATATTGAATAGCAAGGTTCATCTCCTCCAGTCTTGTTTTCATGAAATATATCTTCAGAATAAAGGTTCGGAACTATTCCTTTCCAGCTGCTTCAATCTCAGCATCAAACAATTGTCACAATTTCAGCTTATCTGTTGATTCTGAGAACATTAATGGGGGTAAGCTAGATAGATTCTCCTAGTTACATATCTTCTCTTGTAGCTAACCGATTCATTTCCCAACAAGATTAACATATAATAAGCAGCATTGACCATTCCACTCCTTTGCTTATATTTATCATTAAAAAACATGAAAGAATCCGCATTATGATTAAAAAAATAGAGTTGACAGATATCCATAATGAATCCCACTGGTATCTGGCATTGAATTTATTGGCTCTTGCAATCCACAGCCTCTTTTTTTCTAATTGAATATTTTTGACAATATGTGTATGTGTATCACTCTATGATCATATCATTATCATCTGAATCAAAGATTAAAAGAAAAATTAAAGAGCTGACTTTCTCAGCTGCTGCTGAACTAGAAGTCCTTGATATTTTTAAGAATCAACTAAACAGTTTCTTGAAGGCAACAATTGTAAGGGTTTCCTGGGATCACAGGTAACGTCACATTCAACATTAATATTGTTTTAGACTTTGAAAACTTGTGAAAAGAACAAGATTGATCTGTCGACGAGACGATGATTACTGGTTTTCTTGGTTTCATATAGCAATACTAAGACCAGATATTTATCAGTATCTTCATTGAACTTGTTGTTTCAAATGAAATAGATGAGAGACCTGAACACAAACTGCAAGATTCCAAAACAATACAAAAAGCCTCTGAAAATATATCCAAATCTTGCCTATTATGCCAAGTTCATAGCACACCAATTTACAAGGACAGGTCTATCCACATTGTTTCTTAGCATTCAAATCCAAACCCTATCCATTGAAAAACGTTACCGATACGGTGCATTTGTTACTGATGAACTACATATATAGTTTGGCAGTTTATATCAAAATTAATTTTTTGCACGAAGATTGATTCCATTTTCAAGTATCAACATTGAAATGCTGTGATAATCTAAGAGGTATTAATTTCTATATATTAAGAGTAAATTTAACTGGAATTGTAAGAGGTCATTTGAAGGTGGAAATGATTATCATCACCTGAAAAACACATTACTTTCTGAATATTTCCTAGTTAACAAGTAATTAAACTTATCAAACTCAGGCCTGAAATTTTCAACAAGTCACTGAGAGGCACCATTAAAAAGGCAAAAACGAGTCAGTAACTCAACTCACGGGAATGAAAAGTACAGAAAAACTGATTTCAGGACGGGGAAAAAAATCTCACCAGCATGAGACTTCCATACTTATTCAGTACCAAGAGCTTCCACAAGACATGATACTGATGTAGTCAGAGAAGAGAAACTATTGGCTGGTGAAAAAATGGAGGATACTGCTTCCTTGAATCCACCATTACATCATTCATTGATAATAAATAATCAGGCTTTACAAAGGAGCTTTGTGTGGAAAGCACGTAAGCACTAGTCACATTTTCTTAAAATTTCTTTCTGTATTTTTAATCACATTGTGTGCTTTACACCACATCAACTGACATCAGTTCTGAAAAAGGTTAAACACATTAAAAAATCTTGGTAAGCTACAATCAGCATTGTTATGAGTATTTAATCACACAGGTTGGCTATAGAATAACATTATATTTTGTTGTCAATGACGAAGCAAAGTTAATAAAATATTATTACAAGTTGCAATTAATTCCATAACTCTGCTCTCCTGTTATTTTCTATTCAAGATCAATAATTGATGAGATTAGAGTTCATAATCATGGATTGCTGATAGGAAACCTCATTACCCTACCTTATTAGCGTTCGATCGGTTACCTTCTCAAAACACGAGAAGGGATGAAAATCACAGTGACATATCTTGTTTTGAAAATAAATAAATAAAATTCAAGATTATTTTAAAAACATATTTATCTTTTGTTTTTATCTTTTCGACTAAATACGTATCTATTTTTATTTTTATTTTTTTATTTGTATTTATCATTTTTATACCGAGACGCTAACCAAAGTCAATAATCTGATGGTTCGGACTAGATCTTCATCTTCCTTTTTCAATAATGGGGCCAAGATAGGTTACTCTAAGTCTTCAACTATGAAGTGGGCAATTAATTATGCCTGACTGCAACAAATTAATAATCACATAGAAGATGTCATCATGATCATCTTTTAATTATTTGATTTGTTGAAAGTGTATGGTACTAGCTAGGGCTTACAACTTGTTTTGATAATTCTCATCTTATAATCAAATACTTTATGCCTAAAATTCTGATAGACAGTGCAATTAATTGTTTGTTAATGTTTCCTCAAAAGCAACACATGGAAGTAGGGCCTGCAGCTGGTTATATATGCTTTAGCAATGGGGATTAAAGAGGCACCTTTTAAGAAATCACCTCAGGTTTTCCATTTATCTGAATCACGATATGGCTGTTGAGGATTCCACCTCTGGACCATTATCATGCATAAAATAGCAATTAGATCAGCATGATTGATTATCCTGGACTGTGCTTCTTTCGCTAGACGCGGCGAACTGATCAGAAGGACTGGAAAGAGGTCATGGCCCCCTGGAAGCTTGAGGGGCACTTATTTACAGTGGCTAACATTAACGTGACCCCATGTGGCGAATATATATATATATATATATATATATATATGATTTCTTCAAGATTCTAATGGATTCTTGTGGAAAATCCTTGTTTGATGTTAATCATTAGCACCTGTGAAGTTTCTGGTATACAAGTAACTCTCAAATTTTGTTGAACATTGAATTTTTTTCTGGAGGATCAACGAATTTGGTTGAGCATTGAACCCATTTTTGGAAGATGCATGAATTTGTCTTGAAAGATGAAGTGAAAGACGAAGAGTTTCTTGAATAAGTTCATGAATAGTTAAAAGATCGATTTTTTTTAGTAATCAGCATATCAAAAATTGAAAGATATCTATCATAATAGATGGAGATATACTACAAACATATTTTGAAGATATTTTTATTGAACATAATTTTTTATCTGATTAGTTATTGTAACATCCTACATTGAAAGAAAAATGTTCAGAATTAGAATATTTTAAAATAATTGATATCTAACCTTGTAATACATGTTTTGAGCATATGAACTCTCAAGAACATAATCATGAGGTGTAGAAATCAAATTAGACTAAATCATAACAAATAATATTCTAAAAATGAAATGAGTTGATCGGCTTATAGTTATATAAGTTATTAAAGATGATGTTTAATTCAATTTTATTATTTTTCATTGATTTTTTTATTTTCTGTTATTTTTTAATTTCTAGCTAACTTTACTTTTTGTCTTAGGCTTTTGATTTTTTCTCCCTTGTTAATAGCAAATTCAAGCTTATATTACGATTTGTAAACTCATATATATAGGTAGAACTTATCAAATTATTATTCGAGAAATAATTAGATATTTAAAAACACTTGTAAACCTCATATAGAGGCATAATTACTTACCAAATTATTATTTTAGAAATAAAAATATTTAAAGTTATTTAAGCTAATTCTATATATCGTTATATAATTGCTGCTCTCCTTGTTGTGCTTACGTTGTATCAACTTTAATTTTCTATTGATTAGTCCATGCATGAATTAATTTGTAATACTCCATAACCTTTTATCCCTATAAAAGACATATGAATAATGAGATCAAACAGAAGTAAACAAAACTTGATGAATAAAAAGAATTGTTTTCCTCCATTCCCTTCTAATTTTGAATGAGTTAGAAGCTTGGATGCTTCTAAACTCTAAGAAAATTTTAATTAACGTATCGGCTTAGTGATGGCTCACTAAAATGGAATCCATTCTGATCACAAAAGAATGGCGCAACCCTTTTTCAGGCTAGCATCACCTGTCTCAAAACATGAGGCAGTTTAGGGCATCCGATATACAAAACCAGCACTCATTTTAACGTGGTATGGTATTCTGATCGAGCTTCAATTTGAACATGGAAATATTATGCGCAGCAGGGTCCAGCTTTTCTCACAGCACCTTCTTTGAATGCACATATATAGATAATAAAGGGGTATTAACCTAGCCAAGATCAGGGTTAAGTTCAAAATGGCTGTGAAGAATCTTGGAGTCAGTCAATAAACTAAAATAATAAAACAGGTTAGATTAAGAATCCTTCTCAAAGGCTGGTTCTTGGTGTTGCAGAACAAGCAGAAAAAAAATAAAAAAAGGAACTGCTACTTTGCTTTAATAGTGGATGTTAAATTTTGTGTTAGAATAATGTCACGCAAGGGAAGAGGAACCTGAACAAACAAGGTTAAACACCTCCATAACATCATACATAACTTCATTATTAATTTTCGAACTTCGAGATCTTAAATAAAAAATAGAATTCGCCATGACTAACCCTTCTCTTTACCACTGTGTTGTAGAACTGCAATAGGCCAAAACTACATGGCACTGTCTCCAATTTAATCGTGAATATAATTAAAGAGTTTAGTTATATGTTCTATGCCGTATAGTTTTTAGCAGTTATGATTCCAATATTTATTTAGTTCTTATGTGTTAAGTCTAGCTTGATGTTCATCGGAACTAATGTGAAGTTGTCCTAATTGTCGATTCAGTATGCACCCCCATTCTTTTTTCTTTACTATAAGAAAACTAAAACTTCAAGCCAATTAAGAAATAAACTTTTTTTTTCCTTGCAAGTCCTGCGTGTACAAACAGGATACTCTGGTGGGGTCCCATGCTTTCATGTTTGTGCCGTGATTTGTCATTGTTGGAGGTAGAAGATTCTTCACGCGCAATTGCCTGAGAATGAGGATATATATTTTGGCATTGACAAATACCTGGCATACATCAGCTTCCTTCTGTAGACTCACTAAAGAGCTGCCAGTGCCACGGCTGAGAGGATAATTTCCTCTTTCTTTCTTCCACTCGTGGTGCTACTACTTACCCAGCCAAGATGCCCTTTACTACTTTCCTTTTTTTTATGTCTTCTTGTCGAGTAACAGAAATACCAACCCAACCCAACTGAACAGAATCTTTGTTGCTGCATATGTTCTCACTACAACAACTCCTTCCTGTTGTTCTGTCTGATTTAGATTTGCTTATAGTACTTCCAGACGTGTATAATATAAGTGAGTTACATATCGTACTCCCTTCCCTTTCTCTTTCACTTTTATTCACTAATGCTTCTTTCATGTTTTTTTCTTATGTTCTGCTACTTTATGCTTTGAACACGGTGTTGGCCTAGAGAAATGGGTTGTCTTTCTTTCTTTTTTCTTTGGTGTTTCATGTTAGTTTTTTCTTTTCTCTTTTCGTTGCTTTCCATGGATCAATATGTGATAACTGACATCATGGCTTAACTTGTTGCTTTGGTGTTTCTGGGGTTTTTTCTTCTTGTTCCTTAAAATTGTAGCTGGTCATAAATTTGTTAGGTTGTTTTTCTTTTAGACTACAATCGAGGTGGTCAGTCGTATTTTTACTTGCTCATGGTGTAATTAACTTGTATAATGATAGTGCGGAAGGTATTTCTTCCTCTGAAATGCATTTCTGATTGCAGCACTTCTCAAAATCAAATTTTTGTTGGCAATGTTTCTGCAAGACGGGCATATTGGGTTTACGGATACAAGCAATAGCAATCCTTCCTGGAAGTTCCTCTTTTTGTTTTTCATCTATACTGTTCTTATGTGTTTCGGATCGTGATAAAAGTTTGCAAATTCAGATTTACTAGGCTTTGTTGGATACAAATCTTGAAGGCAAGTTCTCGATATGGATGATGGAAATGGTCCTAATTTTATTCCTGACTCTGCTTTCGAGAACTTCTCTGGCACTTCCATGGACTTGGATTTCATGGATGAGCTCCTGTATGAAGGATGTTGGTTGGAGACTGCCAATGAGTTCAACTTTTTGCAGGCTGGTACTATATCCTCTAGTGATCTAAATGACCCTCGGCAATATTTTCCTCTTTTTGAGCCCAACAGCAGTAATTCGAATGTAAATTCTCATCAAGAGAACTATCAAGGTGTGGATGAACTTGGTGGGATTGGATCCCAAAACCAGAATATTCGTTCTTTAGACCAATCCGGAAGTTTTCCAGATGAGAGCAATGAATTGGGTAGAAGATTGTGGATTGCACCAACTGCAACAGGACCATCTTCTCCGGTAAGAGACAGATTGATGCATGCCATAGGACAGGTGAAAGAATGCACCAAGGATAGGGATGTCCTTATTCAGATATGGGTTCCGGTGAAGAAAGAAGGCAAGAATGTCCTTACCACTATTGGCCAGCCATACTTGCTCGATCGTAAATGCCAGAGTCTTGCAAGTTACAGAAATGTATCAAAAGACTTTCAGTTCCCAGCAGACGAGGACTCAAAAGAGTTGGTTGGTTTGCCCGGCCGAGTTTTCTTGAGGGAGTTGCCTGAGTGGACTCCAGATGTTCGTTTCTTCAGAGGGGTTGAGTATCTACGTAAAAGCCATGCGAAGCAACTCAATATTAGAGGATCCTTGGCGGTTCCTGTTTTTGAACGGGGCAGCAGGACTTGTTTGGGGGTTATTGAGGTCGTAACGACCACTCGAGACATCAGTTACCGTCCAGACCTAGAAAATGTCTGCAAAGCTCTTGAGGTATGTTTCTTTTTCTTCTTCATCTTCTTGTTCTTATATATATCACATCTACAATTGTTGGTTTTGTTCAAAGAACAATGGAGATTAGCATATGAACACTTGTTATGATCTGTTATATCTGAACAATTAATGTGCCCATCTGAGAACCTTTCTTCATCTAGAAACACCACTGGGAATGTTTGAAGCTTGAACATGCACTTATCTACCATGCGTAATGAGCATTTTGTTCATTATATATATATATATATAAAAACTTTTTCTTTGACTTTATGTTATAAAATATTTTTATATTGAGAAACCTTTCAAAAGCCCCAATAGCCATTGGTTTATTCATAATATAACTTATCCTACCTTTGAACCACAACTTATCCTGCCTCTTTTCCTGTCTAATAAGCATATTGACATGCAGGCTGTTGATCTTAGGAGTCCGCAAGATTTCTGCCCTCCAAGACTGAAGGCGAGTGGATGTTGTATTACAAGCACTAGAGACTTGAAAGTTTAAAATTTATGTTTAATGACTGAGAACACATGCATGTTTTTTTTTTTTTTTTTTTTTTGCACAGGTTTGCAAAGAAGTTTGCCAAGCGGCAGCTCCTGAGATATCAAAGATTTTGGAGTCTGTGTGCAAGGCACATAGATTACCTTTAGCTTTAGCGTGGGCCCCATGTTTCCGGGAAGGTAAAGGTGGATGCCGGCATTTTGATGAGAGCTATTCTTATTTTATTTCTTTGGTGAATTCTGCTTACTTTGTAGCTGAGAGAGACGACTGGGGATTCTATATGGCTTGTTCCGAGCAATACCTCTCCTTTGGTCAGGGGATTGTTGGAAGAGCATTCGCAACAAACAAACAGTGTCTTTCAACTGACGTAGCAGCCTTTAGCAAGACAGATTATCCACTCTCTCACCATGCTAAAATGTTTGGGTTGCATGCTGCCATAGCCATTCCACTACAAAGCTCCTATGCTGGATCAGCTGATTTTGTCTTGGAGTTATTCTTGCCAAAGGATTGCCGTAACACTGAAGAACAAAAACAAATGTCGGACATATTGCCTATCACCGTACAACAGGCCTGTCAGAGTTGGCATGTTATCATGGACAAGGAGCTTGAGGAAACAGTCAACAAGAAAATGGTAGTTGCTTCAGATGAGAGATTTCATAAAGATGAATCTCAGAAATTTGCATCTTCATTGTTCAAAGATTCCTCTAAAGCAGAGTCATCCTGGATTGCCCGAACGGTGGAGGCTCAACAGAAAGGTAAAGGTGTCTCTGTCTCGTGGGACCATACAAAAGAGGAACCTAGAGAAGAGTTCAAGGTAAAATCTCAACGGGGTAGGACTCAGGACGATAGGTATCACAAACAGGCGTTTCCAGCGTTCGGGCAATTTCAGCAAAATTCTGGACCCAAAAGCAGTATCGAAGCTGGCACAGATTCATCTTCTGCTGGGCGCCACTCATTAGGCAGCATAAAATTTGGTGACAAGAGACGGACCAAGACAGAGAAGACAATCAGCTTGGAAGTTCTTCGACAGCACTTTGCTGGAAGCCTTAAAGATGCTGCGAAGAGTATAGGCGGTAGGAGAATATTTACTACAATAGGAAATACCATATTTTTCTTCCACTGTTTGATTCAAGTAAATATTACGCACCGAGCAAGCAAAAAATATCTAATAAAGAACTTAAAGCCTTTCTTCATCAATGCAGTCTTAGATTTAATGGAGACCTTCTTAGCATATCCACCTGGAAGCTTGACTACACAGAATGTTTGCATAGAGTTCAATCGTTCAGACTTTCTGAGTATGAGTAGCCTACTGTACTCATCTATTTTTAAGAGTTTGACATTATTTTCTGGAATTGGTTATTGCTTATTAAGAGAGGCAGCAGCCTCATTAAGAGAATTTCTTTAGCCTCTTGTCTATGCGTTTGGTGCTCATATGTTCATGCTGTTGTTACTTGAGGCCACAGGATGATTAAAATGAGTTCATGCACACATGCCAGACCAGAATGATACTTGGAGAAATGAATTGCATCTAGAAAGTAATCCCAGAATGAGCCTTCTTGACAATGTGCAATTCTTTTAGTCTCTTGAATTTGTCACCAAACTTTACTTTACCTACTTGATTCTCTAATATTCTCTCTACATAATGTTGAACATTTACTAGCTAGGCATACCATCTTTTGCTTCTTGATATTTGCAGCTCGTGTCTTTCATTGGATGAGTCTGCTATGCCCTTATTTGCTCGATCTGACTTTTTTTTATTTCAGAAAAATACCATGTTGATTCTTTCTATCTATCCAGTGGATAGGCTACAGCCAGAGTGGTGCCTGTTGCTGATCTAGTTTATTGCTAATGCAGTGTGCCCCACCACTCTGAAAAGAATATGCAGGCAACATGGCATCACCCGTTGGCCCTCTCGAAAGATTAAGAAGGTTGGCCATTCATTGAAGAAACTTCAACTCGTGATTGACTCAGTACAAGGTGCTGAGGGTGCCATTCAAATGGGTTCCTTCTATGCAACTTTCCCAGAATTGACCTCTCCAAATCTTTCTGGTAATGGTGGTCTTCCATCAACCAAGACGGATGAAAATTTCAAGCAGTTAAACCCTCAACCTGAGAGTGGCATATTTAGTGCTGCACCTAGTGCTTTAAAATCCCGATCCTCATCATGGAGTCACAGTTCTGGATCGAGTATCTGCTGTTCCATTGGGGTAAAGCAGGACACAACCACCAATAATGGCTCAGTTAGCGGGGATCCATTAATGATAGAGGACCATGGTGATGTGCTTAAGAGAACACACAGTGATGCGGAATTGCATGCCTTGAGTCGTGACGAAACAAAGTGTCTCGTAAGATCTCAAAGCCACAAAACATTTGGTGACCTTCCAAGTCCAAAGACACTGCCGCCCCTCCCAAAAAGCAGTAGTCGCGTTATACGTGATGGGGGTGGCTTTAGAGTGAAGGCCACTTTTGGAGCAGACAAAATCCGGTTCACCTTGCAACCAAACTGGGGTTTCAGGGACTTGCAACAAGAGACTGCAAGGCGTTTCAATTTAGACGATATTTCTGGAATTGATCTCAAGTATTTGGACGACGATCAAGAGTGGGTTCTTTTGACATGTGATGCTGACCTTGAGGAGTGTAGAGATGTCTATAAATTGTCTGAGATCCATACAATCAAAATATCCCTTCATCAACCTGCTCAACCACATCTGGGAAGTTCAATGGAATCTAGAGGGCCACATCTGGGAAGTTCATTGGGAACTGGAGTGCCATTCTAAAGCCACAGCAAGTTTCTAAATTCTAATAGATCATGGCATTTAAGATTAACAGTGTAAATTTTCTTCTGTGGTGACTCTTGGTTTGCTTGCCTGCATCTAGTAGCTTTTGAAATGGCTTGGGATTCTGTAAGCAATTCTTTCCAGTTTCATGTTTGCATTTAGCATGGCAACCATTGAATCTTATTTTACAGATCAATGGCTATGTAGAGGAAATAAGGATATATTTAAATCATTGGTTCAAGTAAGCCTTTCGACTGCCCATACATCATGTAAATAACATCGGTAGGATTGAATTTCTACAATGGAAATGGATATTTTGTGTCAAAAGGTTATGTACTTGGCTTGGCTTTGCTTGCCATGAGATCTATGCATGTCTCCTAATTGAAATCTATTCCAGGGAGCAGACTCATTGCTTGAAAGTTTTGACGATTCTCAAATTAGCAAAGATGTTTCCAACGTAGTTTGTGGATCCAGCAAGGAAAGAGGCCTTGCAAGCATTACATTTCCTGCGTACTGTCTCTCTCTTCTTCCTTTCTCTTTGGGCATGGAGTTGGTTTTGGTGGGGCCTTTTTGGTCACCATTAATCACTGGTAGTCACCGCTCTTTGGACCTGGCATAAACAAATTTTAAGCCTGCTCTTACCTTCAATATTCTTATTGAACTGCAAGACACTGAATGTACAATTACATTTCACTTGCCCTTTTTGTGCCAAAAAAGGACCTTAATAGAGAGCATTTATTCATCTGAAAGTAACAAAAATGCATCTGATTCCACATGGAGGCTCAGCACTCCATCTTATATTCTATCTAGTAACTATAATAGCTGTTTTGGTGCCTACAGTATGCCCGCATGAGGGAGGAGACATCCTCATTCCCATAGTAACTTAGCAAGTGAAACTGCTACCATATTAACAGTTACCTCCAACATCTACAAGAGAAGAACAAGAAGCAGCCAAAACTACGCGTATAACTAACATTAAGACTGATGAAGGAAAGGGCTATGAAGAAATCCAAAGCGGGCTCTCACTGTCTACCAAGTAGTTTCTGCAATTCCAATCTGATGATGCGTGGACCTCTGCAGAACTCTTGTACGGGCTCTTTACTTATCATTAGGCTGAATGGTTCTTGCATTAAAGATAAATTTTTGTTAAACAATACTGTGTCCACTGCAAAAGCACTAATGAACAGGTCAGCATCATTTCTGCAGCCTCAGGTTTGGCATCAAACATACCATCTAGCCACACATCAGATGTTCAGTTTTTGCCCAGGAAACTTCAGCTTCAGTCCCAATGATCCAAATCATTTAACGACTACCTTCCCAGTAATCAAGGAAGTCATCTTTCTGGGGCTCCAAACTTGATATGCTTCCCTGATCCAAGCCTCTCTGTACACGCTTAAGAGCTTTCAGTGCAATTCCACTGCCATCATCTCTGTGAGACAAATCGGTAAGATGATATATCATGGTGAGAATAGAAAAGTAATGAACAGATAACCAAAAATTGGAAATGCTTGCAGGTAATCAGAACTTGACTTCAAGAGACAAGATCAGTTTCTATTTCATCCAGTCATCCAGATGTATTAGTCAATAACTAATACGTGTACATGATATGATCAGAATCTGACTTTTATACATGTAACTCTTGATTTTAAATACATCTTAGTTCCTCAATCAGAAACTTACAGGGCATTTCATCAAAAAGCAGTTCAATGATTTTCCCATCATGGTAAATACGGTTGATAAAACCAACCCAATAATTTTGGTTAAATAAATAAATAAGGTCAAACAAGAAAAGTAAATAAGTCTTTATCAGCTTACCTGTGCAATATGGTCTGCCATTCACTTTCACCATCCTTATTCTTCTTCCCTTGGATGGAACTCCTTGCATTTCGATGGACCTTATTTTTTACCTTACCTTCTGAAGCCATTTCCATCATTTTCTCTGCAAGTTCATCAGCCTCATGCTTGTTTCCTCTTTTACCAAGACCATCAATCACAGGCATGAATGATGCAGGATCGAACCAGTATCCTTTATCTGTCAACTTGTGTAGAATGCCACTAGCATCATCCAACTTCTCATCTTTGCAGAGATGGTCAATGAGATCCTTGTAGAGAAAATTCCCCACATCAAAAGATCTATCTAAGGCAGTTTCAAACAGCTCTTTAGCTTTGACAACTTCACCTCCAACAAGTAACTCATTGAATGTTAAACTGTAAAGGGCCTCCTTGTGGCCACAAACATTCAGAGCAATCTCGAATATCTCATCCACTGCACTAAAATCACAAGCCTTGCAAAAAGCTTTAATTAGTATAATGAAGGATGAAATACTCGGAGAAATGCCCTTTTGCAGCATCTCATCCAAAACAGAAGGGGCATCTTTAACCCTTCCCCCTTCACATAGAGAGCTAAGCACATTATTGTATATTGAGACATCAGGAGAAACCCCTCTTTCTCTCATCTCATCTATCAATCCATAAATTTCAAATATTTGGTTTTTACTCCCTAAGCCCGTGATCAATGAATTATAAGTTTGCAGGGTCTTGTTGCATCCTTTTTTCTCCATGTCTTTGAGTACTCGAAATGCAGATGATATCTTACCCTCTTTGCAGAAGCTATGTATGAACACATCGTAAATAGTTGAATCAGGCTGCAGGTTTTTCCCCATCATCTCAATGAACTTCTTTTTAGCTTCACCAACCCTCCCAGCCTTGCATAAACCACTAATTATGGTTGAATATGAGATTAGATCAGGCATGCATTTTTTCCTGCTATCACTATCATCAACAAGGCCGATATATGAGTTCCCCAAGTTACCAAGAGCAGCCCTTCCATGAGTCCACATCCCATTTACTATTTCAATTGCTTTGTCTAACTTCCCATTGTTACATAGACCATCAATCACAATATTGCATGTCACTGTATCGATGGTGTAACCTTTCTCATTCATCTTTTGCAGCAACTCTTCTGCTTCTGATATTCTTCCCTCCTTCCACAGACTGTACAACAAAATGTTGCAAGTATAATTATTCGGGGAGCAGCCATCCCTCATCATCTCACGCAAAACATTGTTAGCTTCAGATACCTTCCCTGTATGGCAGTACCCATGAAGTAAAGTGGTGTATGTTACCGTATCAGGCAAAACACCGCTGCTTGTCATTAAACGCATCAGCATTCTTGCATCAAAGAGCATCCCATGCTTGCAGAGCCCATCAATCACAATATTATATGAGTATACATTAGGCTCCATGCCCATATCCACCATTTCTTTAAGAACTAACTGAGCCTCCAAGAGCTTCCCAATTCTAACCAAACCCAGCAACCAAATATTGTAACTCTCTCTATTCATTAAATTTTCACTTGCTTTCATTTTCTCAAACAGGGCCCTAGCTTCTTCTAACATTCCTTCCTTGCAAAACCCCCCAAGCATTAAATTATACGTAATAATATTAGGCTGAGGAAGCCCTAGCACTTCATCAATTTGCATATCCCTAAAAATTCTTGATGCTTCAAGAACCTTCCCAGAACTACACAAAGCCGATATCCTAGCATTGAAAGTCACCACATCTGGAGACAAACCATCCTTCCTCATCTCATCCACCAATTTTTCAGCATCATCAGTTTTACCTTCCTTACAAAAACTCGAAATCAGGGTATTATAAACGACCTTATTGGGGGGAAACCCTAATCTCCTCATTTCACCCAAAAGCTCCAAGCCTTTACTAGTAAATCCAGCTCTACAATACCCACGAACCAAAATTCCAAAACTGTACTCATTCGGTTCACAACCTTTCTCAGGCATTTTATCAAACAACTCTCGAGCATCATCCAAACAACCCGAATCACAAAGCAAACCAATCAAAACATTGAAAGTATAAGTCTCTGGAGACACCCCAGAAGCCACCATATCTTTACACAACCAAGAAACACAATCTACACGACCCTCTTTAGTACATGATCTAAGGAGAACATTATACAAATAGATAGAAGGTGGGTTGTCAAGGAATCGAAAACGCAACGATTTAAATTGCGAAATGGCCTTACCAAAAAGACCCGATTTCGCTAAAACTGTTATGAATGATACAAGAGAAGTATGCAAGGTTTCTTGAGGCTGTGAGGCAATGAGAAGTTGGGGTAAATCATCGAGTTCGTTAAGCATTTTGGCGCGAATGAGGATGCGGGTAATGATGGGAATGGATTGAGGACATTGTTGGGTGACTGGTAAGGAGAGAATGCGCTTGAAAAGATACCATGAAATCTTAGGATCGTTGGTGTTTTTGAGGAGAACTCTTGTGAGTTTGATTGTTTTAAGGTCCATTTTACAAGGTTGTTTTTTTAGGTTCCTTTTGTTCTAACCATCTCTTGATTTTGTTTCCAAGAGGAAAAAAATGGCGGGAGTGAGAATCGTTTGGGATTTGAGAAGGGACTGGATTGACCAGCCAAAAAATATATATTTTAGTTGGGATTTGAGAAAATATAAATTTCTAAATTTTAAAGATAGAGGTTTTAGTAAAAATAAATAAAAATAAAAATGATCGAAAATATATATCCAAAGACATCATCAGTGGCATCAGATCCAATAGCAAATCCCTTTCCAACGGCAGTAGCAGTGTTGTCAGATACATTCAGGGCATCCGTTCTGTCATGAATGTGGCGACTCATGCCAGCCATCTCGGCAATTCCTCCAGCATTTTCATTGATTGGACATGGCAGTAAATTCATGGTGGATTCCAAAAGAAGAGATGAAAAAACAACGAAGGCATCGCATGATGATTCGGCATAGAAGCCAAGAATATGAGATCCCATACCAGCAATATCTCCAACATTATCGCCAACATTACTAGCAATGACAGCCGGATTCCTGGGATCATCTTATGGAATGTTTCTTTTAAATTCATCTTCACCATGGTAATAATCAGGGTCTCTCAACTCGTCGTCCACACGAACATCAGAAACAGGAGAGAACCCCCTTAAATACTCGTTATCATCCTTCCTATTTTGGCTAACATGATCATCTGCTACCGTGATAGACGCAAATGATTTGAACAACTTGAATTTCCATTAACCAAGGGAGGAAGTTCTGTTGTTTTATGTCTAGGAATTTCATCATTCGTGCCTTTAGGTGGCACTACATTCCTTACAACACCAGCACTATTTCTTGCTGGGGCAATATCAGCTTTTGACCTAGGTTTAGCTACAAGGGGGGCTTCAACAACCTTTAGGTGGCACTTGCGGAAGCTTTCGCTCTTGAGTACACTTTTGAAGGCCGCAAAAAGCCATTTTTAGGGCTTGGGCCACAATACTAGGGGGAAGTCATGAGTGCCTTTTTATGAGAAATTCTACTACTGGTATGATTTGGTCTATAAGAAAGCACATGTTACCTTTCAAGTATATTCCCTAGGATTAACCCTAACATCTTCACTTTTGGCGATACTCACACTCACTTCCCTTATGGGAGTGGTGATCTTCTTCACAAGTCCAGCATGTTCTTGAAGCAGAGTCCCTATTATGAGAGCCATGAGAGGTCTTCATTGCACTGTGTTCATCAGTAGCTAGTTGTGACCTTCACAGAATCAAGCCTTGTTAAAATGAGAGTCCATTGATGAGGTCTTTCATTTCCCTAATTCTACCTTCATGACTAGCTTGCGTATTTTCCAATTTTTATCCATGTACCTCCAGTAGCTTCATTACTTGCTCATATTTTTGTGTTTGTTCCTTGTTAACAGCATCCAGGGAGTCTTCCAACCTTCTAAGATCTTAGGATCTTGTATCAGGTGCCATACCTTAAGTTCGAAGATCCGAGGCTCTAATACCACTTACAACAAGCTTAATTGGAAGCTCACTGTCAAGGCCAGCAACGGGATATGGTAGGTAGTATTCACAAGAAGGGGGGGGGAGTGACCGAGGCCTGACCCCTGGTCGGGTTTAAAACTATGCTCTGAATAATTAATTATGAGAAGATCAAACATTCCTTTGCTTAGCTTAGTGTTTTCATTAATTTCCCTATAACAGAAAAAAT
Source organism: Populus euphratica (assembly GCF_000495115.2). Classification (NCBI taxonomy): domain Eukaryota; kingdom Viridiplantae; phylum Streptophyta; class Magnoliopsida; order Malpighiales; family Salicaceae; genus Populus; species Populus euphratica. Next base: position 83,968 of record NW_011499941.1, read on the forward strand.
AAATATAAAAAAGAATAGAAATTTGTTGATCAGAGAAACAGATGAAAATATAAAAATAAATATTTTTCAAACAGTTCCAAGCAATCATGCACAACCTATGGCCAAGCAATCATGTTCCAAGAAAATTTTTATATTTTTAAGCTCTCATGTTCCAAGCAATCATGCACAACCTATGACCAAGTAATCTGCCATTAAAAACATACGAAGACTTGTATGCAAAGGACTTCCACCGTGACTGAAGCAAAGAATCTGATCAAATCTCATTTAAATATGAAGTTAATTATTTGCAATATGTAATCTACACGAAACTTAGCCAACTTGTTAATCTTTGTCTTGTCAACTTAGTACATCCTCGATTCACTTAATTCAAACTACCCCTTCCTAATGGAGTCATGTGCTACTAATACTACTAGGTTAAGCATTCAATGACTGCCGGCCATGTATTTCCTTCTTTTTTTTCATCAATCCTGATACAATCATGTAGCTGTTGAGCCATGGAGAATATCTCATCTGATCGTGGATGAGACCCGTCTCCAGCAACGAACCTACATGCCTTGTTATCAATGTGTACTAAGCTGTATCCAGCAACAACCTTCACTCCCTTCTCCTTTGCTAGTACTCTTATCCTTGCTGCATCGTCCCACAGACCATCAGCTGCATACATGCTTGATGCTACTAAATAGCCTGCTGAGTTCAAAGGCTCCAACTCAAGAACACGGGAGATGGCTTCTTTGCCGAGCTCGGTCAGGCCGTAGCTTCTACAGGAACTTAAAAGTGATCCCCAAATGCTTGCACCATTCTTTAGATTATCAGGCATCGTCTTGATCACTTCTATTGCAGTGTCAAGCTTTCCTGCTCGACCTAGCATGTCAACCATGCATGAGTAGTGTTCAAACCCAGGCTCCAACTCGAGTTCTTGAACCATTGATTTGAAAAGGGAGAGCCCTTCCTCTACCAATCCACCATGACTACATGCAGCCAGCACCGAGAGAGTGGTCACAGGGTTTGGCTTTAAACCACGCCTTTTCATTTCAGCAAACAAAGCCAAAGCTTCATGAGCAAGACCATTCATACCATATGCAGCAATCATGGCACTCCAAGTTACTATATTTTTCAAAGGGAGTTGATCGAAGGCCTTTCTTGAGGCCAAAATTTCTCCACATTTTGAGTACATGTCAACAACAGCGGTTCCAACTGTCACCTCTGATGCAAAGCCTTGTCTAATTGCAACTCCATGTGCCCACTTTGATCTCTTTAGTTCAGCTGTAACAGAACATGCCTCAAGAAGATTTATGATGGTAATGACATTAGGCTTTACAAGGTCTCTGTCCATCTCTTGGTAGACAGCTATAGCTTCATCAGGCTTGCCGCAATGAGCAAACCCAGAAATCATTGTGCTCCATGAAACAACGTCTCTTCTCCTCATCCTCGCAAAGACTTCCCATGCTATTTCAATAAGATAGCACTTCGCATAAGCATCAATCAGTGCACTGAGCACCAATTCATTTGCTTCACTGCCCCTACGGATCATCACGCAATGGATCGATTTGCAGTGAAATGGGTGCACAAAATACTTGCAGATTTGAAGAATATTCACTAGAGTTACTTCATCTATCTCAACTCTTTCCTTCCTCATTGAAGAAATCAACGACTGAGCTTCTGAATAGTTTTCATTGAGGACAAATCCGGATAGCATAGAATTCCACGAGACATTGTTCCTTTGAGATATCTCATTGAAAACCTTAAATGCAGAACCAGCATCCTTACATTTTGAATACATATCAATCAGAGAGTTCTCAACAAACAAATCACAATCAAAACCTCTATGAATCACCAGCCCATGCACCCATTTCCCAGTACAAACGTCTCTTGAACTAGCACAAGCTTTAAGAACACTGACCATAACCACTCCATCTGGTTCAATCCCAGGTGCCATCACCATCTTCCTAAACATCTGCAACCCAACCTGAGGTTCCCCCCACTGCAAATAGCCACCAATCATCACACTCCAAGAAATAACATCTTTCTCATGCATTTCATCAAACAGCTCGCTTGCACACTCCATGTCAGCATCCACGTACATGCTCAATAAAGAATTTTGAACTGAAGAAATAGCCCAAAAGCCACTTTTGATTACATAACCATGTAGTATTAGCCCATCATGCTTAGTTCCAAGAATGCGACACGCCTGGATTACAAGCACCATCGTGGAAATATTGGGTTCAAACCCAGCAACCCTAGCATTAGTAAACCACCACAATCCTGCCACCAAGGCACCATTATCAAGGTGCCCGTGAATCAAAATATTCCAAGAAACTGAATCTCTGCTTCTTCTCATGGAATTAAAAACGTCCACAGCAATGTCAAAGTCCCCACATCTAATGTAAAAACCCATGATGGAATTCCCAATGGAAGTGAACGAGTCAAGTCCTTGCTTGATCAAACAAGCATGAAGGGACTTTCCATGCCTGTGAGACAGGAATGACCATGCTTTGAGAATGGGAGGAAACACTGAAACATCTACAGTTTGAACTCCTGCTTTTTTTATTTCATGGTAGTGGGAAACGACTTCATGCCATTTTCCATTCGTCGATGATTCTTTGATTTTCAGAATCCAATTAGGGAGTTTCGAACCTGAGACTATTGCTGAGAAACGCATTGCTTGGAAGCAAATCCTGGACAAAGCCCATTTAGGAACATATAACTAGCCATTTATGGCCGAACCATCAATACGATTGCGATGCTATTGACGCCATTTTTAATACACCCATGATAACTTCCAAGACTGAAAGCAGCCAAGGAAATGGTCAGGGACGATGATTTGAGTCTGATAATGAGTTGCTCAAGGCTTGCATTGACTGGCTATAACTCAATAAAACATGAAAATAAGGAAAAGCTATGTGAACAAGTTTCTTTGGGAAAAAAACAAATTTTTGCTGAGCTATAAGGCACTGTCAATTTCTTTCTTTAGAACTATTACATGAGAAAAAGAAAATGGGGACAAAAATCATTCTTCAACAATGTTGCATTGTTGAAGATAAGGGTTATCATACTGTACATATCTAGACCAGTAAGGCTTGTACTTGGCAACAGCCAAATCCAACCATGGCTTGTAATTCCCATTGTAGTGAACTACAGCTGCATTCTCTATCTCAGTTTGGTTAAGAGCTGGGTCATAACCAAGTCCCAAGACATGCCAACTTCGGTCCAATGGATAGGTTAGGTTATAGAAGGTTATCAGTCCCGGTGGCAACGTGCCCAATTTCCAAAGAGTTCTATCCTCATTCTGCAATACAAATTTACCAACCAGTTACAGAAGGAGTAATCATAAAATGATATAAAACTCAGATTAAAAGAATAAAATGTTGTGAATAGAAGCTACAGTTGATGAACTTGCCGCTTCAACATTCAGCTATTCCTTCCCGGAGGGATGCAAAACCATAGCATACACCATCTCCCATTCATGAAACCATACCAAGTTCTCCCATGATATCAAGCATGTTTAAACCAGCTACCTTAAAACTGATTTCTTTACTTTCAATGACAGATATATGGTTATTTTAATTAAAACTAATCCAAATGTATATGACAAGATGTTAGTTTCTTCTCCACGTGTCATAACTGAAGTCATATATAGCCAGTTCATGACAGCAAGTAATATTTCAAAATGCAATCCAAGAAGACATTGACATAGAACTTGCATAAGAAATAGTTAAAAGATGGGAACTTATTAGAAGGATGAGATTGAAGCATTTACCAGGTCTTGCCAGTGATGATATATCCCAGTGATATTCGATCTTTTCCACTGCTTCAAGTCAAACATGTTCATGCCAAATGCCCAACCGCAAGCATTTGGATCAAAATTGTTGTAGATCTTTGGATTTGAGAAGTTTAGATACTTGTCAAACCTATGAAAGCTCTCCTTACATGTCTCCACTGCACCATTTACCATCCCTTGTAGATCAATGGACCAAAGTGGTGTCAAATCCTTCTGAACTACAATGTCATCATCCAAGAAAAGGATCTTGGCTAGTTTTGGATATACTTCAGGAAGATAAAATCGAAGATGATTCAGCATAGATAAATATTTTGGATTCCTATATTTGAGATTGTCAGCACCAGAAGCAAGAGAGGAAGGGTGATTAGCCTTGAAATAGTATTCTTTAATCCGGGCAGATTCAAGTTGACGTAAAACAGAACAGTAAGAGGCATTCAACCACTTAAAATCATCAATATTTTCAACTTGTACTGTTGCTCTGGCTGGAGGATTGATGATAAACCACATTTTCATTGCAGCAAAGTTCAGTTTATCTGTGACTATATGGAAAACATGTTTCTGTGGATCTTTTGCATGCTGCACAGTGGAATTGATAACCACAGATGTTGCGAGCACATTATCAGAGAAGATGGCATAGTGGAACAAAGACGGATCTTGAACCTTTTCTTTGTCCAAATACTTCTTGTTTTGATAACCATATAGGAAATAGTCAGCTGCGAGCTGCAGAGGAAGACAGTGTAATGGTTTTGGGATTGTTTTTGCTGCTAGTTGAATCAAGAACGCACTTTTTTTCTTCAAAGCATTTACATTTTCTTCATTTAACTGGAGCATGGCCCTTAACTTCCGAGACATTGTAGGACATTCATATAGTTGATCCTTTGCTATAGACAAAACATGCCCCATTGCTTTTGCTTGAACAAGGGCGCTGGAGAAACATAACAGAAATATCCATCCATGAAAACAGAGAAACAAAAAATATGCCTTGTAAACAAAGCAATAGACTACATAATGGACGTACCTTGGGTGAAGCTCTGCATCAGACATTGCTTCTCCAATAGCAAGCTGGCTTTCTCTCGACTGTTTCATAAGAGAGTTGTAAAGTGTAGTTACATTGTTTGATTTGGCAATATTTGCATAAGCTTTGGCCATTATAATCTGGTCCCGCATGAGTTTCAGAGTAGAATCAGAATTTGGACTATCAAAATCTCTCCTCCATATACTGTACTTTCCCTTGATAGAAGTGTCCAGGCTTTTGGACCATATAAATGCAGTTGCTTCTGCCTGGCTGTCAGCAGCTCCTTTATCTTGTTGAATTAGCACTGAAGTTCGGAGTGCCCTCCTGTCCTTCCGTGCTGTCTGAAGAACTAGGAACCATCATAATCTAAATCAACTGCAAAAAATAAATACAGTGCATACAAGCAGAAGTTATTGACAGTTCACCTGGCGCTGGAGCTTCACTGGGCTCATTGGTAACTTCAAAGAAGATGTGATTCCACCTTCACCGTATTGATGATCCCTCGCAGAATGCAGCACGTCATCTTCATGTGTTGCTCCAGCTTTTGATGAATCTTCTAATCTCTGAAACTAATGGAGAGGTACAGAAAAATGCCTTTCAGGTCTGCAAGTTCATCTACTGAACTAAATCAAAAAGGAAAATTGAGGTTGAAACATATCTTGAAATCTTAAAACTGATATTGCTCTTAAAGATTGTTGACACTGTTTCTCATGTTGAAAGCCATGATGTAAATAATCCTCCTTTCATAGTAAAGAAACTTAACAAAGTCACTTGAAGTTACCTGGGAAGTCTTTGGCTGATCATGACTTTTATCTGCAGGGTTTTCCAAGACCCAAGAAGGAGACAGGTCACTCATTTTCACCCTACTCGTTCGAACAGCACCAGAAGTGTCACTGTATGTTGCAATTATGTTGATATCCTGGGAAGCATAAAATAAATATAAGCATCGCCCTTAATTGATGTCAAGTGAAAGATGCCGCAAGTTACCATTTCATCTGATTGAACCCCGTGTCCAGCCACAGAAGAAGCATCATGTTCCTGCTCAACCAAAAGTAGGCCAGATGTCAGTTAAATATGTGTGTAATCTTTGGGTGTCTCAAGGGATAAAAAAAAACGCATCCTTGTTGCAATTAAAAACTCAAGGAAACAAACACACAAAATCCTTTTCCACAAGTTCGTCAAAACACCTAATTACTCTACCCCCACCGAAAACCACGCAATCTTCAAACATAGAAGTAAGACTATATCACTTCCACAAACAACAAAAATCGAGCTCATCTGGAACTGAAAAATATGGAAACTTCTTAAGAAAAACCCACATTTACTTCACCAAAAAGTTTAAGTTTTCCGCTCAAAACGAAGGAAAAGGAAAAACTATGATTGGGGGGGAGGGGCAAAGTTATTTTCCAATCTAACCTTTTTCAAGAAAGCTGAGCACCCTCTAAATGACAGTTACACATAATATAGTCGAAGCAGTGAACCCCCTGATTAAGAAACACATCAATCGATCACTATTATTACCATCAATGTCTCAAAAACCCAAGTCATTGTCTTCACTATCTTCACAGCTCATGGAAAGATTATAAATTTCTCATTTAATGCCCATAAGTAAATATTTTTTAAAAAGGAAAGATCACCAAATATAGATGCAAGCTAAATTAGTCAATTTCACACAAAGATGGGAACTTTGAATCAATGAGAAGAGAAATAACCTGATGTAATCGCCGATGATGCGCTTTGGGCTCTCTTTGACTAAAACCAAAAAAAAATAAAAAATCAATAAATAGATTAAGCAAAGGGAGATGACGGATTAAGGAATGATTAAGTCAGAATGAGGAAGCGAGAGATCTTACAGAGTTGGGTTATAATCTGATAAATCTGCACGAACAACCTACACCAAGGAAGGAAGGATTTAAGATTGAAAAAAAAATAAAAAAAGCAGAGATTAGAGAGTATGATTATTATAAGATAATTAAAAATGAAAAATACCATGAGGAAGATCAGAAGAAGAGCTAGAGAGCTTGAAGTCCAGAATCTTCTTCTTCTCCTCCTTCTCTGTGCTTCCATTGAAATCAGAATTTCTCTTTTTTTGTGCAGTTAGTTAGTTTCCTTCTCTTCCACGCACTGTCTCTCTCCCTCCCCTCTTCACTCGGCTTGCATTACCGGCACGATAGCAAGACGGTTTGATGGCATCTTTTACTCCTAGGAACTAGGGTTGTGGGAAATTAAGGCCTGAGCTATCAATTTTGCTCAATTATATCCCCAAACTGTTATTATTGAAACAATCTAAGTCGTTTGTTAAATTGAGCCGTTAAAATTAATGGTCATACTTTGACCATCAACTTACCGCTGGTAAAATACATACATATATATATATATGTATGTATGTATGTATGTATGTATGTATGTAGCATTTAGTTACATTTTCAAATTAAAAAGTACTTTAAAAAATAATAATTATCATAATTGCAAACATATTCTTAAAATACTTCATATAACATATTTTAAAGTTTTTAAATCCGTTTGATAATACAATAAGGTATGGTTGAAATTGCATTTTAATTTCATTATAGTTTTAAAAATATCTAGTTAATTAATAAACATTGTATAATTCAGTTTTGCATGAATCATACGAAAACTTTTTTAAAAAAATTTATTTAATAAAAACTATAATTTATATTTTTTATTCAATTTATTTTTAAATTGAATTGTTAAAATTAATGGTAAAACTTTGACCATCAACTTAAAATACATGGTTGTGCAAGAGCTAAGTAGTTTTTATTTTATTTTATGAGGCATAAAACTGTTATCTAATGCAAACACTAAACAATGCGTCCTTCCTTGATAATATTTTAAAATTATATTTTATATTTCCGATATAAAAGGACTTGATTTGCCTAGAAAATAATGGTTTAAGGCTATAATAGAATAAATTGACAGTGAAGACCTTATTTTGTCATATCTGTAATGGTTTAGAAGTAAAATAAATGCATTAAGAGCGTGCATAAAAGGATGGATATGTTATTTTTGAAAATATTTTTTATTATAAAAATATTAAAATAATATTTTTGATATTAATATATTAAAATAATTTAAAAACATTAAAATATATTAATTTAAAATAAATTAAAAAATTAAATTTTTTTCAAATATATTTTTAAAACCCAATGTCAAGGCCTAAACCAGCTATTAGTGTGTGGATATCATCTAGACAACGGGTAGGTAGACAGGGAGAGATGGTTGTTTGCCACGTGGTGATTTGTTTTCGAGCCCGGAATGAATGACAGCCAGGTTTGGGCTGTGTTAATGGGCTTTAGAAATTCAACGAAGCCTGCTAATTTAGATTTGGTCTGCTTTTGCCTAGCGGGCTGGTCTGGGCCTAGTTTTTCTATGATTGTCCAATTGTTTCATTGGTAGAGGAACGCTTACTGTTTATAGCACGGTTATTAACTTATAATAACATGGCTGGCTATGTCATTGCATCAATATCCGTATTTATACTGGCCGACCAATCCTGATAAAAAAAATAAATAAATAACTTAGTTAATCCAATCAAACTTAATTAAAAACACAAATAAATAATTTAACTAATCCGATCAAAAATCCAACTTAACCTGATTAAATATAATTAAAACCAAAGTCACCAACCCATCAATTCTTTTTAAAGAAAAAGTAATTAGTCAAAACATCCTCATAGTATTTTTTTAACTAAAAATTATTAATTAACCTAAGATTATCAAAGTGTATTTAAAAATATAATTGTAATTGTTTTTTAAAATATTTTTTTATTTAAAAAATATATTATTAATATTTTTTATTTTTAAAAAATTATTTTTAAGATCAATACATTAAAATAATTTAAAAACATCAAAAATATATTAATTTTAAAATGCAGTGCAGAACAGGTGAAAAACACGTTTAGTCATTCTGTTTTCAAGCATAAATACAAGTCCAGTATAGGAGGGAGGAGGGGCTAACTCAGTTGAATGCATTACCAACTCAGTACTCACAGGCCATTCCTCCCACTATATGGTATATACATCGTTGATCGGCCTTCCTGCTTCCTGAACAGGTTGCGTTCTTAGCAACGAGGGGAAGTCGAGGTAGCTTGGAACAATTTAAGACAGCATGAGAGTTATCTTGTTCAACAGAAGGTTCATAATCTTCTGTCTTCAGATGAATTAAATAGGAGGCGACCGGGAAAAAAGTGAAGCAAATGACTTTTGCACCACAAGACAACATTTGCATCCGAGATTTGTCTGACTATTTTAAACTGACAGAAGCAAGGGATTTTATGGTCAGACAACATTGAACTCCCCTCCTAGATAGTAGGATTACATTGTTTACATGCTTCTTCTTACCACCACTCCACATCTCTGCTAAAATAATTACATTTTCATGGCTGACATGCTCATGTTCAGCGGCCCGTTACAACAGCGAAACTAGCTATAGATTTTATGAATTACATAAACAAACAAATGAAAATTTTTAATGAAGAAACAATGATCGTCATTTGTAGGACATGTTCATTAGCAATGGTTATTTTTACCTTACACGTGGAGAGTATTGGTGGCCTCGACTTCCATCTGTCAGAACTGGATGATGCGGAGAGCGATATTGCAAGGGTTGCTGGACGTTTTGGTGAGGCATAGAACGTTTTGGACGAGCTCTAGGCTCTACTGGTTTATCCTTGGCTGCTTCTATTCGTTCTAAAGTTGCCACAACTTCTTTCATATGCGGGCGGTGCCTGTGTTCTGATTCAAGACAATTTAGAGCAAGCTGTGCTATTCGCAGAGCTGCTTTGGCAGGATATCTCCCCTCTAACCGACTATCCATAATGCTTTTCAACTTTCTTTTATCAGATAAATATGGCTTGATCCAATCCACCAGAGTATGTCTCCCACTTGGACGGTTTGTGTCAAGTGCCCTTAAGCCCGTCAAAATCTCGACCAGAACGACACCAAAACCATACACATCGCTTTTAACATACAAATGCCCTGTTTTTAGCAAAATGTTAAGTGTCATGTAAGGTTTTAAAGTAGTGGTTTCGAAGCATATAAAATCCAAGTGCAAATTTTTAGCCTAGCCAGACCATCAATCACTCAACCAAAACCAACAAAAGATCCAGGGGACTTGATTACCTGTTGCAACATATTCAGGAGCTGCATAACCATATGTTCCCATCACCCTTGTTGTCACGTGTGATTGACTAGCTGAAGGGCCTAACTTTGCCAAGCCAAAGTCTGATAACTTTGCTGTGTAGGACTGCATTAAAACCACAAATAAGAAAAAGTCTAAAGTGATATCTTTCAGATCAGAATCATTAAATTTAATGAGAACAGTACCCCATCAATAAGTATATTTGAGGCTTTAAAATCTCGGTAGATCACTTGCTTATCTGATGCGTGCAAGAAAGAGAGGCCTCTAGCTGCTCCTATGGCAATCTTGAGCCGTGTATCCCATGGAAGTGGCTGAACAGCTGAACCTCCTGCGCCATTTAAAAATATATATTGTTTGATTAATCAAATGATCTTGTTTCACTGTCTAGCAAAAAATCAGTAAAAAATCCTTTCTGCGGCTAACTAAGAGCTTGAAAGGTGGGCTAATGTATTAGTTAAATCAACATTAACTGTTAGCTCTTACTTCCAAATAAATGGTTCTCCAAGCTTCCCTTCTGCATGAATTCATAAACAAGAAGAAGTTCCTTATCCTCCCAACAGTATCCTATCAGCCTTACAAGGTGAGGATGAGAAAGCCTTCCTAAGAAATTTACCTCTGCCTGCACCAACAAATGAAGAAATTAGGAAGTACATTTTTAGTAACACACTAGCGATAAACTAAGTTGATCAGAAAATAGGAGACAACATAGTGTTTGCTTTTTTACCAATTATTACCATCACCCATTCTCTATAACCTAAAGAGCATGACGTTGAAGGTGTGATCTTTGATTTAATGAAATTGTCAAAAATCAGATGAAAAGACAATGATTACATGAGACCTATCTCAATGTACGCTCTACAGTTTGATTGTACAAAGTTACTAATTGATTTTTTCATTAGTTTTCACGCTTTCTCCTCCAAGAAAAGAGAAGGTACTCTGATTGTAAAATAAGAGGAACCTCAACCACCACCTGTAAAATTGAAGCTCAATGGAAGAAACCTATCCGATTGAAATATGCACACCAACCTGAGGTTTACTTCTCAAACATGGCCACTCAATTTTCAAGTGCTATATGCATAAATGTGCATCTAGAGTAGAACCACAAAAACATTTGGATCCACAGAAGCATTGTTTCAAAGCTATAGGTCAAGCATAATATATATGCCTAACAAACAGAGAAAAACCTCTAGAGCCTAGCCTCTTCCCAGCAACTATAAGAGAAAAATCATAAAGAACATTTGAGCTGATCCAATTTCAATTCCTGAAATACCATTATTAACCATCAAAGGTCTCCTACTCTCCAAATGATCAGAAATCCCGACATTTCAAGATATTGAACAATCGTGTGAAAATTAAATGATGATTTTCTATAAAACAGTCTACCAATGATTAGTTCTTTCTCAAGTTGGGTTGAATACCTGCCATTCTTCAAATCCTTGCAAGCTCTCAGAATTCAATCTTTTAACAGCAATTACAGTTCCACTTCCATTTCTCCCTGGCGCCTTCTCATCAAGCCATCCTTTGTAGACTTGACCAAAACCTCCCTCGCCAAGCAATGTATCAGATTTAAAATTCCTGGTGGCAACCTTTAGTTCTGCAAAGGAGAATACCCGCAAGTTGGGGGTAGGCAAAATCTGCCCATTTGGAAACTCCTCGTCACCACTCCCAGCTGAAAACCGGCTGTGAGCAGAGATGTTGCTGCCCCTAGATGATGTTGCATTGCTGACCCCAAAAGAAGTGGTATTGCTAGTTGCATGAGATATCCCAGCTGCAGTTACAAAATTGAAGTTAGGTAACATATTTAAGGAAGTAAAAAACAACAAGTTTTACGAATGTTAGAAACACATCAAATGATTTTCTATTTCAATTAAAATGAACAAATTTGTGGAAATCCAAAAGAAAAAAGTAAACAACTTTAAGGAAAACAGAATTTCCACTATTGATCAGACAGAAGTCGAGAGAAAGCCCAACCTTGTTTCGGAATGAAAGAAACAAATTCCAACTACAATAAAAAAGGAATCCACACCGAAACTGTAGAGCATCAGGGCAATCTCCTAGCGAAAGGATTGAAATATCAAACTAGCTCAAAAGCAAAAGGGGAAAGAGAAAACCAGTTGTCTTGGTACTAAACAAACTTGACACTGAATCACATCAAATTCTATTCCTTAAAAGTTAGAACAAAAACAGCAAAACCCAGATTACAAATTGGATTAACTAGATTAAACATTTAATGAAAAGGAATAAAAAAACATTACATAAAGGTAAGAAGGTTTTGTTTTACCTGAGCTTAGTTGACCAGTGGTTGAAGGTGTAGTAGGACCATGAGCACAAGAACCCCAGCAATTCCCCATCTAAAAAAAACCAGCTGGATTCTATCAAGATGCAAAAGATATAACCTTGCAGGAGTATCCAACTTAATTTCAAGAACTCAAAGATGGATACAGGGAAAAGGAAACAACTTTGATCTAGATTCTTCACAAGGGTTACCCTTCTTTTCCCTTTCCTTTAGTCAAAATCTTTCTTGTTCTTCAACAACCAAATTAATGGGCTAAATCTCTTTTCTTGACTAGAATTTCCCTCTCTCTATCCACTAACGTCTGAGACTCTCTTTTTGTGTGCGAGTCCAATCATCAGATATAAAAGAATGGGATTTTATTTTTTCAGTGAACAAGACAGTTTATTTAATATTAAGAGAAAGAGAGGAGCAGAGACAGACTGAGTCTTTCTGTGGTTTTGTAAGAAGGCAAGTGGTTTCGCGGGTAATCAAGACAGAAGAACGTTAGTCCAAGTCAACTGCCGGGTCAGGGAAATTTTATCAGTCAAAAGAATGGATTTCCTATCAATTAATCCGTGAAAATCCTCAAATTAACTATTATACAGATTTTTAATGGTTTTGATATTTATAAACTATAATTTTTTAAAATTAAAATTAAAACCTCATTAATTAAATTATATGTTTTCTTTAATTTATTTTGAATTAGTTTTTATTGAATTATGTGTTCATAATTTTTCTTTCATTGATGATAAAAAAAATAGGGAAGGCTGGAACTGTATTTGTTTTTCATACTATCTTGCTTTGGGTTATAATTGAAAAGGCAAATATATGTCCAAGATGCACCTCCATTCAGGGACGGTAGAGTTAAGTGTCAGTTTATGTACGGTGTTGCAGTGAAAATAATTTATTTTCATTTTTTATATCATATTAAGATTATAGAAAAAATATCTCAAAAGTATTTTTTATACACTAAAAAATAAAAAAATAAAGTAGTTTTGATATTAGTTTCATTTATTATAGTAGGAATTACTTTTAACAATGTTTTTTATATAGAAATATGTTAAAATAATATTTTTTATTTTAAAAAATTTATTTTAAATGTTAGCTTATATATAAAATAATTAAAAAATTAAAAATTTTATAAATATCTTTTCAACGAAGAACAATGCAAGGCCTAATTTTTCTTCTCCTAGCAATGGATCCTATCATCCTAACTCTCCCTCTCTCATGTGACTAAATCAGACGCAAAACAAAAAATGATTTAGTCAGTGCTTAGCGTTAAACGTCTTCTGCTTTCACTGTCTTCTCGGAAACCTTGTGTTGGAGGTGGACCCTTGGGAAAAGGGTTATCGCTAAACCAGACTGCGTTTAGAAGTAAAACTCTACCTATGTTTATTAGAGACAGCCTGTTTTCCATTTCTCAAACAAAAGCAAGCAAGTTTGACCGAGTCCCATTTTGACCTCCGAGCTTACATGGGCCACCAATCGATCAGTCTGCCAAACTCCACCATCCTCAAGACAATATAATATTGTCGAAGGAAACATTTTCTTTGTGCCCATTTCATGATATTTTTATCCCTAGTAGTACTTTCCTATAATAATGGATTTTCATATAAATTGCATGTTGTTAGACAAAGTCGGGTAACTACTGTTGCGGCTGCGGCTTATGGTGGACAATAAACAACGACAAAGTCCCCTGTTCCCATTCAAGTACTCTGTTCTATGTATTATTAGCTACTCAAGAGCTGGTGTTTTTTAATTCACTTAAAAATAGAATCTAAGAATACAGATACCATGATAGATCTCAAATTTTATGTGAATGGAGAAGTAATACAGTAAAAGCATCTAACATTTTCTTCTCTGTGCCTTGTGACCTGTCTTCTTCTTATGTTGTCTGAGTTTGGTTAAGATTAAGGCTGACTTGGTACAAGTATTTTTTAAAGATGAGAAGACTTCCGGATGACAGCAAAAATGACATTTGATGACCAAGTCCCTGTTTCACAATTCGCCAATAAGCAGAATCCATTTAGTGTAAGAACTAGATAGAGATAACAAGTCTCCACCTTGCGTATTGCGTTCAAGAAAGCGTTGAATTCCAAACGGTATTGCTTTTCAAAGCGGAAAACAATTGCTACGAAATAAACATCTAACATCTTGAACAAAATTCTAGGAACATCATGGTTTCTTTGGTTTCCAAGGTCACAAGTGAAATCCTTTTTTAAGCTTAGGAATCTATGAATCAGGATACATTAATCTGTACAGAAACAACCTGCAATTTTACAGTACAGTTAGGTGTGGCTCAGATGGATCCGTATTGAGGAGACCTTGACTTGGTCTAATCCCTAGGAGCACAAATGCCAAGCCCACCACTCTAGTGTTCTGTGCTGGTGCCGACGCTTGAATCCTGATTGAGTGGTTTGGGATTCAATACCAAACCACAGTCTAAGGAGCATTGGCACCACTCTATGGTTAACTTAATCATCCGAGAAGCAAAAAAAAAATAGCTCTACTATTTCTTAGAGCTGCAAAGCTAAATCTGGCTGTGCTGAATCAATGCGACCAGAACTAGGAGAACCTGGAGACTGGTATCTGACATTCAAGTCAGGTGGGACAGCATCCGATTTCTGATGTGGTGATGAGCCTGAATCTGGTTTTGATTTTGGATATAACCCTTGCCAAGTTGGTTGAGGTTGGTCTGCAGGTCTTGGGGCCTCCATTGCCTCGCTCACGGAGTTTGGCAATGCACCATTGAAATTTATTGAACTTGAATTCTCAGGGAACTTCGTTTTCTCCGAGATTAGGCTGTTTGCATTTGCTGAATGGACCAGGTTTGAACTAGTTCTGGAGACCATGTCGACCATCTGAGATGAATGAATGTTTAACCCAGCAGGCCTAGAAACTCCAACTAGTTTTCCCCTCTGGGCTGCTAGGTTAAACCCATATGTGGCATTGAATCCAATCATGCCAGGGTGAATGGCTGGGTTCTGATGAAGCTGAAATGGAGGTCTTTGCCTTGCCACACCCGTACTACTGTTCAGCACATTAAATGCAGAATGGGAATTCAATTTCGCAAGTGTTTCTGCTCTTTCTGTGCAAGGTTCAGATTTATTGGCGGCAGAGGAGGCAGTCATCGAGGTGGATGGAGGAACAGGAGTTAAACGTGTATCTGACAAGTGAGTAGAAGGCGCCTGCTTCTCTGATAAAACATCTTTCTCAAGTTTCACTGACAATTTCTCTTCTTTCGATTTAACATTGCAGCGGGTGGCATTAGCAGCTGAACTTTCAAGAACAGAGAAGGGCCTTTGTGGTAGCGGTGGCAGTGCCGGCTGACTTGGAGGGGTTGAAGAAAATAACGGCCTTTGTGGTGTGACGTCGTTTTCTCCAACCCATCCAGGACCAAACTTGATTCCAGGTGCTAAAGACCTCTCTATTTTCTTAACTGCGATTGCCCAGGAAAAAGGTCCAATGTTTGCAGCAAATCGTGCTATGCTCCTTGCATAACCATGCTCTGTCAGAAGTCCCACCTGATACAATTTAACTGCAGCATTACTACCATTTCTTATTGTTGTTAGGATCTTTTATGATTAGTATTTTGCAAAGCAAAACTAAGTGACTACCTATACCAAATTAAATAGCCAAGAGATATAGGAATTTTATTTTTTTTTCATTTCTATTCTAAATTTCTAATTACCCTTGACCCATCCTCTATCTGTATGAGCCCCTTGCATGAATGAGGCTTTATTTTTAACTTCAAGGAATTAAATAGAAAATGGACATCAATGGGATACATACAGCGACTAGCTGCTTCCTTTCTGCGTCAAAAGTAGTCAGCACAGATGGCACTCGTCCACCAGCAGAAGGATGGAATTGCTTATAAGTGTTACGCCTGTTCTCATCAATTGCCAAAGGCTTCTTACTATGCTTACCTTTAAGTACAGAACCTGTAATAAAAGTGAAAATGTCTTGTCATTATGTTAAGTATAGAATTGGAAGAGTGCCAACAAATGAAGTTGAAAACGAGAAAAATACAAACTAATATTGAAGTTCTGTACCAGCAGTTTCGTCATGCCTCTCAAATCTATTGTCAGTCAGCGAATAAGCTTCATTGCGAGAACCATGAAATTGTTCTGAAGAATCTGCAAAACCAGGCTTCTCTGAAGGTCTATTCTCTCCACCTGTAGCAAGAGTCGCACCTGAGGGAAACTCAGAACCAGCAGGGTCTAGTGAAGGCCTGCCTGGTGATTTTTTTAAATTCTCTGAAGGTGGCCTCCCTCTTTTTACTACTTTATGTTCTGCTTCATTATCATCAGTATCTTGCCTTAAATTATCAAAGTTCTTTCTTGCCAACTCTTGTATGGATCGTGCCTGAAAATAGTAGGAAATCTCAAAAAAATAAAAATGTAAGCCTGAAAATTTCAAATTCAAAGGTAAAAGGATGGCTTTACCTGTCGAAAATATATGGTATCTGGGGCATTATATTGCATTGCGTTCGAACATATTAAGAAAACATCTTTCTGCATGCAATAAGATCAAAATCCAAAGAATTTCTTTCAAAATCAAATAAAAGAAAATGAAGGATTTTAGAATATCATTAGATTGGGATATTGTCGTAACTCAGAATCCAATTAAATCTTCTTTTTCCTTATACGAGGCAGCAAGGAAGGCAAATTTCACATGTTAACATGCACATGCATGAGGCAGGAATTGGAGCGCTGTGAAGGTTTGTCTAGGACAAACCTCTTGCGAGTGGATCCACAATCAATTGGCCAACAAAAATGAAGAATTGCGATAAGTAGCAGTATATCAACCAATATGGACATTAGGGGTGTTAAAAAAATACAACCAACCGATTAAACTGAAAAACAATAGCCAAAAAAACCAAACCGAGAAAAAAGGAAAACAAAAAACCAAAGAAACCAAATTAAAAGCTAGAAAAATTATTTGGTCTGGCTCAATTTCAGTTTCAGAAAGTTGAAACCAATTGGAACTGGACCAAACCAGTTCAACCTAATTTAAATAGAGAGAAAAAAACAGTATAAATACAAAATTTCATTAACCATATTCACTTGTCACTTTATACATAGCAGCGATTGATCTAATAGATCTTAATCGCATGATTGTGCATGTCTCAAACTGATGCTTCTGCCTCTAATATGTATACTTCTATCCAAGAGATAAATTAATTTCAATGCCCATTCTGCATGAAACAGCTTGATGAAGTGGACATAGGAATGACTTATGAGGAACTCTCAGTTTATGGAAGGCTGCGAAAGATCTTTTGCTGGAAGGTTGTGAAAGACATTGGGTTTCCTGGTTTTCAAAGCAAAACAACTGACCCGAACCGAACCAACCTGAAACAGTTCGGTTTGAACCGGTTTTCAGTTGGGTCTGGGTTAAAATTACTAGAAATTAAAAATTTTGGTTTGGTTAGATTTTTTGGCCCGAACCGAACTGGATTGTGAACACCTCCAATGGACATGAGCACAGAACTAGTACTCCTGCCTTTTTAGTCTCCCAGTTACTAGTAGTAGATCCACAAATGCAAGAAATCATTCCTAGCTTGCAACCATTAAAAACACACCACCTACTGAAATAATTCTTGCACTTATCCATTTAATCAGACCAAGCATGGAGCTATTTGCATTACATTGGCGCCTCTGTCATGGACATTTAATTGTAATAGTTTGGCACAAGCAGGGCTTACAAATTGCTCACCGATTTCTAAGGGGCACTGACTCACTTAAACCAGTTCTTTTTTGCTAAGGTGAAATCTAATTAAAGGTAGCTACCACAATGATCTGTTGATGCATGAAATGGAAATGATAGATTAGAATTGAAGACCAATTTAACAGTCTTAATGGAAGGAACAGGGATTCTATAAGTATTTTAAACTCTAATATGGAAACACAATGTCTCAACTACTAGAACACTCTATAGATCTGTCTGCATACTAAAAGAACAAAAACCAAGCAGTTGAAAACAAAATCTGCTCGTGTGAATGTATTAATTTCTGGTGTCATGCCCATGTCCCATAGAAACCAAATGAAATCAAAGGATGTTCATTCCTTATCTATTTATAGCTATCTGTTCTTTCCATTAAACAAATGCTGGCACAATCAACAGAACCTAGTCTACATTTAATTCTATGGACTCTTCTGTTTTTGTATGGACATGTGTTGGTACCTAAAAACACAAACCAGCCTACATAAAAGAAAAAAGGGAAAGTTGGAAAAACGTGATCACATTACAAAAATGATAAACGAACCTCAAATTGTTCCAAACTGGCATAAGCTCCATTCAAGAGTTTCTTTCTGACAGTTCCAAAATCCATGGGATGCTCAATGACTTCAAGGTAATCTGGAAGCTGCATAACAAGTCGGATGTCATCGACCAGAAATCAGATAACAAAAGCATATAAACAAGTCCAAAAGGCTAAAATGCATCATCAAAACACTAACCTCATTTAGGTCCACTGGCTCGGAGAACACGCCGTACGTGTCCTTCCTGCAATTTTAAATTGAAACGAAATAAATCTCACCCGCTTCACTAAAAACCATAAAAGCAAACATCAAAAGAACAAAAATGCAAAAACTTTGAAAGCTGCTGGAAAAAAAAAAAAAACACACTTTTGAAGCCTGTCCAGGATGAACAGCAACAGCTTTTTATCAGGTAAAGGTGTTGAGGGTCCAGAATCTGCAAAACAAGTAAGACATGAATCAAACAAAAGTTCCCAAATTCAGCCCTTTTAGACAAATAGGTCTTCAAAATCATTAACACCACCAACCTTTGACATTGCTTGTAGGATTTGTTCCAGTTGTAGACTTCTGATCTCCCTGAAATTAAAAATAAAAAATAAAAAACCCAACAACAAATTAACAGAAATAACAAACTATGATCAAAACTTTATGCTGTAATCGATGAGGAAGTGTTAAAAGGGACTTGCAATCCGCCAAAAAAGGAAACTACAGTTACCATAAAAACAATTATGACTCTCTTACTGTTATTTCTGTTAGTTATTTTTCTCATAAAAGACAAATTAAATTCCGTTCAGAAAAGGAAAAAAAAAGTCTTTTTTTTTTCGAGTTGTATAAAAAAATTTATACCAGACAGCATTATTATTATTATTATTATTTTTCGAAAATAGAAATATTCAGAACTAAGTCAAATACTTACACAAGCCCGCTTTTCAAGGAGCTTTCTTACGTTAATTTCCCAACGTTACTTTCTTTGTTTTATCAAAAAGTTCGGATTTTTCACTTACCTTTTCACTCTCAGATCCATTGATCTTCCTCTTCTTCTTATTTGACGCCGTATTTTTCTCTTCTTCACCGTTCGATTCCTCTCCAGACGAGTTAAACGACGTCGAATTAGTGTCTGATTTGGGCAATTTGAGAACCAGCTTCAACTTCTTCTCTCGGCGGCGCTTTCCGTTTGATTCTGCGATGTCCTCATCATCAGAGGAGTCCCGGCAGCTGTCGTCGTAGGTAGGGTTGCGGCGAGCGGATCGACGTGGAGGAGCTGTAGTGGTGGTGGCAGATTTGTGATTTTGAGAAGAATTAGGGGTGGTTGTTGTTGAAATGCTTGAACTAGAATGAGAGGGCGAAACGTTTCGATGACGATGATGATGTATGCGCTTCTTTTGCTGCTGCTGCTGCTGGTGGTTCTGCTGTTCTTTTAAGGAGCGTTTTTGGAGATCTAATAAAGAAGGTCTTCCTTTCTTCTTCTTCATCTTCTCTACTATCTTACTCTTACCCATTTCTTTGGGCTTCCCTTCTCTCTCTCTCTCTCTCTCTCTCTCTCTCTCACTGACTAACAAACAGAGCCTTACTTACTTTTACTTTCTATTTTATTTTTAAATCATAGTTTTTATTTTGGGGTAAACTTATTATAAATCCATCAACATTTCATTTCTGCTCCTGTAGTTCAAGGTTTTCTAATTTCACCCCCACATGTCTTTAAGAAGTTTCGATTTTGTCTTGTACTACCGAATAAGATTTCTTAGGGTGTGCCCTGGTTCCTTAAACTGAACAAAAGAAATTTATCTCATTTCATTATATTTTAGTTAATTCTATAGTTTTTGTTTCATTTTGAAAACCTAACAAACTAAAAAAATCAATTTCTTTTTTTATTTTATAAGAAATTAAGAATCTTCAAGCTTTTAAGATTTTATAGTAGTTGAAAATAGAGAAAATCAGAATAATTTTTTCAATATATATAATTTTATTTTTAATAAGTTTTGTTCCGAAACAAGATAATTATTTTACCTGATATCTTTATAATTAACTAATAAAAAGCTGGTATTTTTTTTTATTATTTCCTTCATACTCTTATCACTCCTTACTTTTAAATCTCCATTTATGTTATAATATATTAAAAAAAAACACAATAATGTAAAAGAGCAGGGCATTTGATTGCTAGCAGGGGTGAGAATAATATTTGAGAAATTTAAAAATACAGGGGCAGAATTAGAACATTGAAGAATGCAGGGGGGGAAATTGAAGTTTCGCATTTTGTTTTGGTTTGTGCAATCATGTGATGTTTGGTACAAATGGGCATATGACTTTAAGCTTCAGCACTTGGCACTTGGCACTTGGCACTGAGAGAAGAGCATGCGTGGCACGTGACCTGGTCCTGAGATGCTCGCACGTTTTATCATTTTGTGGCGGCTGGTTGGAGATTCAGAGCGTTCCTGCGGCCTGCATTTTTATTTTATTTATATTTTTTTTTGTCTTTTAGAATAAGTGGGTGACGTGGCAGGAGAATAAAATTAGAAGAATTCTTGATTTCAACATGATTTGAATGGGATTATTGATTTCATCATGATTAGGAGTGATTTGGAAGATTAAACATGTGTGCTGTGCCTTAATGGCATGTTCATGGAACTTGCTCACTGCAATGAGCAATCCTTTAAGCTTTGAATTTCATGCAATAGCCACGATACAATTTAAAATACACATCACGAGGATTAATTAAAATAATTTCATTTTAATTTAAATTAAATTAATATTATTTTAAAAAATTAATTTACATTATAGTATAATGAACCATTATAGAGGCTTGAAAACAAGGTAATTTTGAATAACATGTATACAATTGTTTAATATAAATTTTTTAAAATTTTTAATTATTGATATCTAAATTAGTTTATATGTATTTTGATTAATCCCTCAAGATTTTAAAATTAATGGTTATATAAATTTTTAATAGTTTTAAAATTTATAATATTTAAACAAATAATTTTTAAAAAAATAAAAAATTAATCGGTTAAACTGTATGCACATAAGTGGATGTTTCTTGTTTTTCTCCAGGCGGAGGAGGTCCTTTGAAACCTTCGAAGGTGATATTGTGGGAACATATTAACGAGCACTGCATTACGTTGATGAATAAGCACCTACTAAGTAAAAATCTGAAAGCCATGGAATTTTAACTGTAGAGCGGCAATGTTTACACACGCAAAAATTGGGGACCTTTTGCGTATTTTTAATAGTTTCTTTTGACCATTAAAGTTTAATTTTTAACAATTTAATCCCAATTAAAAACTAATTACTTTTAATTTCTTAGTCAAGTGTGGAATTGGAAGAAAATGGATACAATAATAAAAAAAAACACTAAATATGGGTGGCATGCCAGAAACTTTGAGAGAGATTCACTTTGATTATTGCACTTTAAAAATAACATAAATTATATAATTTCGGTATTTGAATATTTTTTCAATTTAATTTTGATATAAATATTTATTTTTTAATTTTCTTAGTTTCTAATTAAGGGATAAGAAAGAAAGATTATCAAATTTTAGCGACACTGAGAACAAAAAGTTGTCGACAATTTATATTATCAAAATGTTTGATATTTATGTCAATTGGTTTTATTTGATAAAAAAAAAAATTCTTATTAGGTGTTTCTTACCCTTAAAGTTCATGAAAAATCAAATACAAGCTCATGTTGATTTTTTTTTTTATTTCGAGTTGAATTTGTTTTTTGTGATGATTTTGTTTGTTTTTTAAAAGTCATAGATAAATTTATAATAATTTTCTAGATGTTTTATAGGTATTTTAAATCAAAATAGATTGAAAAACGAGTTTTTAAATAAAAAAAAACATTAAGCTTCAATTTCTCGGCCACCATAATGCCCAAAATCTAGGCAAAAACCAAATGATGCGTTGTCAACTCCAGCATGCAACCCATCTTCTACCTTTTTTAAAAAAAAAAATTAAGGGTAAATGACATGTCGTATATCCAAGATAAAAAAAAATAGAGGTCTAGCCACATAAGCCCTAGTAAATGAGTCAGGCAACGCCTTACCTTTTATTTTTTTTATTTTTTAAAAAATAATGCTTCTTTTTTATATGTTTTTTTTAAAATATTTATATTTAGATTAGTATTCCCTTTTTTATTGTTTAGAAAGCTTTTTTTAATTAATGATTTTTTGTTATACATTTATTTTTATGTCTTTTTATTTATCTATAATTTTTTAAAATAATTTTTTTTTTATTTTCAGATAATATTTCTAACATGTACAATATTGCATAATATTTTTTATTTTTTAATTAATTTAACAATTGTGTTTATTTTTATTATTATCTAATTGAATAAAATATTATTTTAATAAATAAATTTAATAAGCATAGCATAGTAAATATATCGTACTGTAAGATTAAATATTTTAATATATACTCATTTCTTAATTTTTTAAAATTTATTTTTAAGTTATTATTTATGGTTATCTCTCATTTATCAACGGCATAATTTTAGATTTATTTGATTATGTATACATTAATTTTTTTATTTTCAGTTAAAAAAATGTTAACTACAAAAAACATGTTAAAAAGACTGATATATAAAATTCTTTGTTGAAAACAGATAAACAAATATATCTAAACAGCAACCAATCACGAGTCAAGTATCTAGTGGTATTTGCATAAGGTCTGTGTTAGAATCTTGAAATTATGGATGGACCACATTGCAAAAGAAAAGAAGTGTCGAGGTGAAATTTTAAAATTCTCAGTTCATGGGTAGATATTATGAAATTTAAGAACTATTTTGTCTGTCAGATTATCATTAAAGCAACGTGGCAGGATTCCTTTTCTGCACTTTGCAGACTGTAGCTGAAGATACTAAAATTTGGATCGTCTCGTCTTCTCGGGAAGTCAAAGGGAAACAGAGATGAAGGCAATACTAGCGGCGTAAGGAAAAAAATCTGAGCGTTTCAGCGAGAAAACAACATGTGTATAGCGGTGTTTTTATGGCAAGCTCACCCTCTTTATCCATTTCTCTTGTTACTCAACAGAGATGAATATCACAGCCGGTTATTCAAATGAAATTCCTTTCTCCCACTCTTCTTCCTTTGTTTCTCATCTGAAGTTTCTGTTTTTGTACGTCTGTTCAAAATTGTGGGGTTTGTTCAGAAATTTGTTTCTGTTTGGAATTAGGCCAACAAAGCCTCTGGGATGGTGGGAAGGTGGAGAGATTCTAGGTGGGAAAGATGAGCTTGCAGGTGGGACATGGCTGGGTTGCACCAGAGATGGTAAGATTGCTTTTATCACTAATGTTAGAGAAGTTAAATCAATCCCTCAAGCTAAGTCTCGAGGTGACCTTACTCTTCGTTTTTTAGAGGTAAATTTTCTTTATGTTTGGTTTTAATCATGTTTGAATTCTAATTTCTAATTGACGACTCATTTCCTCTCTGCTTGTTTTGGATGTTATGCCAGTGGGTAATTGATAAAAGACCGTTCCTTTAATTGCAAGGACTCTTGGCCATTCTTCTTTAAACGGGGAAGCTTGAAAAGGGTAAATTAATTTTGGGATGTGATAGGTTAGGGAAGGAGAGACTTTGGGGTTAAGGTCATTGATAGCTTAAAAATTATATACTGATGTTGTGGGGCCTGAACAAATCCTTCACCCGATGATTCATTGATAGCTCTTCCACTCTTTAATCTAGTGTCAAACCTTGATTCTCTTATTTTTTCTCAATAAAGCTTTTCAACTTTGTCTTCTTCGCTGTGGCTCTCTCCAACACCTTAAACATTCAGGATTGATGAATATGATCATGCCCTTGCGTAGGACTAGGAGTGAATTCACAACATTTAGCTTCAGATGTAACTGCTGTGGCCTTTTTATTATCCATTTTGAAAGCTTTGGCTGTAATAGAATTTATGATTGCAGAGCAACAAGAACCCAAAGGAATATGCAGAGGAGCTTTCCAAGGAGGCAGATCAGTATAATGGGTTTAACCTGATATTAGCTGATATAACTTCTAAATCCATGGTTTATTTAACAAATAGACCAAAATCAGAAAATGTCATGGTCATGGAGGTGACACCAGGGATGCATGTACTGTCAAATGCAAGCCTAGACTCTCCATGGCCTAAGGTAATACTGTCTGTCATGCTTTTGCTTCCACAATTATATTCCTGGAGATATGCGTTGGCAGCCGTGAACACACTCGCAATCATTGCCTATGGTTTGCCAAGGATGGCTTATCTACAAGATATGCATATCTTTATTACTGAAGCGGCTTAGTTTATATATATATATATATATATATATATATATGTTTGGAAGCAGAGTTTTAATTGTGATGTGTGCAACGCTCAGTTGAAGTGGGTTTTTTTTTTGTTTCTCTAGGCACAACGTCTTGGCCATGGTTTTAAAGATCTACTGGAAAAATATGGTGAAGCGGAACTTCCCACAAAAGAGATGGCTGAAATACTAATGACCAACACAATTAAAGATGATGAAAGCATGCTTCCTGGAATTTATCCTTCTGAGCGGGAACATCAGTTAAGTTCTATATTCATCGAGGCAGACACTCCCCTGGTAAATCATTTTCCATTCCAAATACTCTCTCTGCTCCACATGCAATTCTGCTGGCAAACCCATCTCAATAATCTCCTTGATATGCAGGGACGATATGGAACTAGAAGTACTTGTGCATTGTCCGTAAAATCAAGTGGAGAGGTTAACTTTTACGAAAGGTATCTGGACAAGGACCAGTGGAAAGAGCACACTATGAGTTACCAGATCAAAAAGATGGAAGTACATGGGTGATTTAACTCAGTCCAGACGTCCTTTCAATGAGAATAAGTGTCCTTTCAAAATCAGACAGGCTGAGTTACAAGATTATGTAACTTGATGGGTTTTTAATTGAAGGGCTTCACATGTATAAATAAGTTCTTTACACCATCTTTTGTCTCCGACGGTAGTTCAATTAAAGCTTTCCTGTTTCAAGCGCGTCCTTCAAGTGTCAGCTTTGAGAAAGAACAGTAGAGCCTGCATTCATGCATATTGATTAATGGAAACAACTGTAATTTTCCTGCGGACAAACCTCTTAACAGGACTTCAAGGAGGGGTATTTTTTTTTTTTAACACAGGCAAAAAAAATAGTAAAGTAACACATTTAAAAATAATAATCACGTAACTAGCACGCTTTCACGTGTTGTAAATGACTAATTTCATTCGAATTTTAACCATAAAAACCCTTTCTTCTCCCTTTTCTTCTTTACTCCTCCCTCTTTCTTTTTCTCCCTATAGCCACCGCCTCTCACCATCACCTGGATCTCTCTCTCCTCGCAGCAAAAAACATTCAAAGCAGCCCTTCATCACCTATCTCTGTCTAGCTCTATCCATGGTGAGTCATGTTCCCCGTCAAAGCAGAGATCACTGATCACCATTACCACCAACATTCCATGTTTAAAGAAATATTGAACACTTTCTTTCAATTAATTTAATGAAATATATGTTTAAATAATAATAATTTGATTTTATTAAATATTAGGATTTTAAATTAAAAATTAGATCAATTAGATGTAATTTAGGTTGTTAATTAGATATAATTAGGTTATTTTGTTAAATAATCAGTTATTTTAGGTTCTTGTTAATTGTGAATTAACAAAATTATGAGTTTGAATAGTTAGTATTGATTTATGTTAAATTATGAATTAATTTAATTAGATATATTTTAAGTTAATAGTAAGGTTTTTTTTTTTTGTAATTGAAACACTTTGATTAACATATATTAATAAATTAGAGTTATATTTTATTGTGTTGTTTGATAGGATGTTAGATAATCTAGAAATATTATTCTTCCATGAGGGTATCATTATTAATTCCGACAATGATATCACTTATAATGATGGAAGTCGTGAATTCATAACTGCTACATCAAACATATACGTTCCTTAACGAATTATCAAGAATATTATGTGATCTATTTGTTTTGCTACTATGGAAGAAGAGATGAACAATAATTGGAGTTAGTTTTTGGATTTGCTTCGTTGATATGTGATTGGGAGACGAGCCTAGTTGTTTTACATTTAATATTTATTAAATATTAGATTAATTTTATTGTTAATGATGACTGCTAATTGGTTTTTAATACTAATTGGTTTTTAATATATGTATATAGATTAATTACTTAGTACAAGAAGCTAGAAAAGCAACAATGATTATCTATAAAGGTATCGATGAGATGAGACGTATTGTGGCCAACACTACGCTTAATTTATATCGTGATGGACTTCAAGAAGTTAGGAAGGTTGGGCGTCTTGAAGTGACATTAACAGAAGATGAGATTGTTTATCGTAGAAATGTTAAGGATATTGGTCCATCTATAAGCGTTTCATGCCCATCCATAAACGACCTAGGTCCATCTACAAGTGACTTAGAATTCTATTGGTCCTTTCTATACCTATATGGATATTACAAACTCATTCTCGAGTTGGAAGACCCTTATACGAGGCAGGATGATTATTAAATATAGTTATATATTATTATATGTTATGAGAATTATGAATAGATGTATAATTTGTTTAATTTTAATAAAATATTATGTCATGTTAATTATCTATTTAAATTTATTATTTAAGATTGAATTGTGTTTTGATGCTGGAAAACTGGTAATTTAAATTATTCGAACTAGTTTCTTTTTTTTCTACAAGGAGTTTATAACAAAAAAGATTGCCCTAGAATGAGTTTGTTAAAAAAAACCGTAAATATCATAAATACCATCCACAACACGAGAGTAATAGTTGCTATCTACATGAAATATTTTTTTTAAGTATTATTTAAAAAAATAATAATTTTTTTAAACCTCGCTAGCTTACAAAATTACTCAGTTCAGAAACATAAACTATGAAAGCCACGCACTTATTTTTATCTCATCTCCAGCTGATGCATTCATGCACAAAACTGGATTTGAATTTTACAGAGTGGTGTAACCTTTTGGATTCGATTTCACTTATATGGTAAAAAGCCACTCCTGCGCATGAACTTGAAGCTGCTGCTTATTGTTGAGCTAAATATTCAGAACCAGTCTCTCAGATACAGCTTATCTTAGCTTATTTACTTCGGAGTCAGTCTCGCAAAGACAAATATCACATTGGCTGCATTTACTGACCAGCCATTGCACAGCTAGAGTCATTCAAATAATAACTAGACTTTCTAGAAAAGCATGGAGATTACTAAGATGGAATATAGCTCGGTAATTGAAGGTGGAATTGGGGGTAACAACTTCGAAGCTCATTATCAGGACTGCTGTTGTATTCCTCAACTGGCCTTTGAATTTCACTAATGCTCTTAGCACGTTAAGAGAGTCCTGATCATGACATATATCAGTACCGTCATTTCGATGAAAATTCTTGAATGAAGGACACCATTCTGTTGGGATCAAGTGTTATAAATTTGTAGAGAAAAAAGATTTTATTTCACAATTAAGAACGAACAATTTAATCCTGTAAATTCGATGCTGCTGGGGTGTAAAAATGCTGAGCTTCATCTCCAGGAGCATACCAGATTGGTTTGTAGATAAGTACTTGGCCCCGCCCCGGTTTTGAGGCTATAGAAGAAAGAAAATCATCGAGGATGATGCAGTGATAGAACCTAGCTAGTGCTCGTAATATGTTAACATATGGATTTCTCTACTGGATTTCATGAAGAAACTCATTAAGGATGCTGCAGTGACAGAATCCATTTCCATTTTTGTATTGTTAAGGGTGATTAATCCCCTATATAGATGGAAAATCCCATCTCTACTGTCTAGTGTAGCCTCCATGTGCTCGTCTACTTTCCTGCATTTAGCTGCCTATGTTCTTTGGTTTTTGATTTCTACAATTAATTCTAATTTCCTTTTGGTTGCTGCTAAGAATCTCTTTTAAGAGTACTTTCTCTTTTCTTGAAATCTGGGGTGCCAATTTGCTGTTCGTAGTTCTTAGAAACATTGTTTGCATTTTAAGCTTACTATCAAACTGGATACTTGTTAGAGGTGATTGAATTCTCCCTCTGAAAGTTTCAGCATAACCAACAACAATTAACATCGTTTTAATCGTGCCCTTCTTGTTGTTCCTTCTGATTCCTCTAAGGATGTTTTTGCAGATCTCAGCTATCATGGCCTCTCCTTTAAGCACTTGATGAATGAGGATTTTCATTCGAGGAAATCTCAAAAACAAAAGAGAAGCATTTGCACAAACATCCTCAAGCACACGCACATAATAACATGGGAGCTACAACATAGTACTGCTTATACTTTAAGCACCAATCCAGGCAATTCCTTATTTAACCAGATGCTCATGCCACTCATCATCGATGAAATGATGGAGCTTGCCTTCGTTCTACTTGAGCTGGCTAAAGCTTCCCCTCAAGAACTGCAGGTTGGACAAGCACAATCAGCACCACACTTACAGTAGGCCTTGCCCACCCCAGTAGTCACCACGCTCCTAGGGCATGTGCCTGGATTGCAGCCACAGTGCTCGCCACACGAGCATTTGTTGTGCCCAGCTCCCTCTCCGCTTGTGGCCTTCATTGAACTACACCTGTATGCATTATCAGGCAGAATGTTATGTTAAAAACAAAAAAAAAAAGAGAAAAGAAAATTATTAAATCATGGCAACTATCAAGATCCGCAGGATGTGCCACCAGGGCAAGGAACAGGACATCCACACTCATCATTGCAACCCACGGTACCTCCTCTGGTATCTGCCATTATCCTCCTTGCTTTCTTTTGCCTCTATCTCAAAGGGTATGCTGTAATTTGTATACTTGAATTACAAGACGCAGACAGTTAATAAATATAGCTGCAATCAAAGTCTTATGTTGGCAATAAGTGGCACTTGAAGTTCTGTCAGACTAACACATGGCCATACATGACAAGGTTTGACATGTAACTGCCCTCAAAGGTTGGTGAATAGCACAAGTGAACTGCAGGGATGTAGATGACTAACACCTGGGAATGTGAGTGGTTGTTGAAGCTGTGTGGTTTGCCCAATTCACGCATCCCTTGCCGCATCACAACAACATGGAGTCTAATCCTCCTCCAGATATGGAAACAGAATTCGAACAAGCAGATGACGTTTAAAATCCTCACCGCGATGCTTGCCATGAAATCAGAATTAAGAACTTAATGATTTCTGTGTATTGATGGATACTAATTATTTCAGATAATAACAATTTCAGGTCCAACAGGGTATAACTATTTCAGCTTATAAAACAACAGTGCACCTGACCTTTACATTAATCTCAGAAATCATATATAAGGTCAAATGAAGCAGGGAGGGAGATGATCATAAGAACAAAATAATATTTTGGGCCAACTGGAAGAGAACAAGGAAGAGAGCAAATGAAGGGCCAGAGATTATTGACCTTCACATGATCATGATTTGTCATAATTCTTTAGATGTTAACATGGTAGCCAATTACCGACATTATCACTGTACGTGATAAGAGTGCAGGCAGAGAAATCTGACAAGTCACAGCAGGTGATCATGACCTAGCTCATGCACAGTAGCCGTGTTAAGGAATCTATGATGCGAACGCTATAAATATCATCAGAAGCTGAAAATATGATCCATGGAATAGAGTTTGAAATGTCGGTGCAGCATATGCCTTTGATCATCTCATGAGTTTGGGCCACGTTGTGCTGCAGTGCATATCCTGTTAACAAAGAAGAGATCACCAGTCTAAATAACAATTTCTCAAGTTCCAATCAGTTTCGTCGTTTAAGCATGGAAAAAGACATTCTCCTGCATTGCAAGCCAGCCTACTACTTGTGGCCACATAACCATCGAACTGCCATACCATTAAACAGAACCAAATTCAATTTCCTTTATGTGGCTGCTAATTAACCAGATAATTGTCTCTTTCTGGATCAGCAACCCACAACATATATATTAGTTAACAAGCAAATGTCACGTAACAATTTTATTTGGAGTTCTATTTCGAGTTGGTGAAATTCTGTGCCCAAAATCTCGTCTGGCATATTGTCTCTTTCTCATGCAAAGGCAGCCTCTTCATTACACTGCATGTGGCTCTCCAACTCATTGATTTGGACGGACTTTATGAGTGGGAGAGGGACCTCTCTCTCTATAGTGGGTCACTCACTAGCCATGAGATGGAATCAGCTATATGATGACACTACATATTTTTGACATTTTCCCATTTAACCTTTCACATAATCCTGCCTGGTCTTGTTTTATCTTAGCCTGAAGCAGCAAATATCACCATCAACCAAGATTTACGGGGCAATATCCATTCTGCAATTGTACATTGACCACCACACTTTGTTTTTTACTTCCACCATACTTTGTTTTTTACTTCCATTCAAAACCCCTCCTCTTAAGATAATAACAACTTGATAGATGAGGAATCTCTTTAATCCACCTACTGTCACATCCTCATAAGTTTTGTTTTTTTACTGAATGGAAAATGAGGGCATCAGTTTCTTGGAACAGTTTCTCGAGTCTTGCTGGGTTAGACCTTGAACCTTGGAGACCTCCTGACTTGCATCTTATGTCATAATCTTCTTGCAGAAGCCCGACTACACACCAACCTAAGCATCAAAACCTCTACCGAACCGGGCCACCACTAGTAACATGGCATGGACCTGAAAAATCAGGACAAGGCTCATAAGTGGTTCAGAACAATCAACCACGGTAGATATGTACTTTTATGGGTCCCAAATATTAGCTGTGCATCACTCACCCGCTCACGTTGCGTTAAAGTTTGTTTGATATAATAATGCTTTTCACTCCGAAATCTGCTGAGCAATTTCAAAAACAAGCACACGTTTATACCATAAAATATATATAATTAATCTTAACTTAAACTATCATCTCCACTCCCTTCTAACATACCAATCTGCTGTGCAATTTAAAAAACAAGCACACATTTATACGATAAAAATATATATAATTAATATTAAGTTAAACAACCATCTCCACTCCCTTCTAGCATACCAGTTAAAGGACAAGAAAATGTTTGACCTTTATTTGATCATAAATTCAAGTCATGATTTCACTTTCAAATTCTTGCCCATACCCATCGCCAGAAAAGCAGGCAAGAGAAAAGAGAGAACAAACACGATCACTTCCATGAGTATCATGAGTATAAGAGGGGTTTGCTATTGGAGGCAAACCTTTTTCCTTTATCTGGCTTTGGATTGGTTAAAATTATTATAATATATGTTTAGCAGCATAATCCAAGATCACACTTCACTTCAAGTATCTTAACTTAGAAATAACAATTAACAAGTACAGATTCATACCATCTTTTTTGGATTCATGTACACCAACATATTATCATCATTTTTCTGCGCTATTTCGTATAGGCAGTAGTTTTTTCCAGTTTCAACTGGAACATGTTGATCCCATCTGGGTCATCTCTAACCTCTAGCAACACTGTAAGGCATGAAAAATCACGTTCTGCAATGGAATTATCCGTAGCTTCCCTCTCAAGTTCAAAGTAATCATCGTGCAGTCAGATTGCTTTAAACACCGGGTCTGAATCTTAAAACATGGAGTTTTTTCATTTCTATACATTAAACAAACACAAAATTAACAAAGTCCACTCGTATGTCTGAATCTTAAAACACCAGGTCCTGAAGTTCAAAAGCAGAAAGATGAAGAGAAAAGGCATCCAAATCCAACAGATATTTATGGGGTCTACTAGAAAAATATATTGCAAGTTGAAAAGTAGCCTCTTGGCAAGCGAGATCGAGAAAAGTATTCACAAAAATAATATTTTTTTCATGACCATCTCAGCATTCAAGAAAAGTATTCAGTTGGCCTTTTGCCTGTGCTCAGACAGCATTCATCGCTTGCGGGAAAAATCTAAGCTAATAAATATCAATCAAATGCGAGTTCAAATATATAAATATACTTTTAATATAGCATCAAAATCTAAAATCACCAGCTTCTTCTGTTTTTGTACATCTGATCAACTACATTGATTTTTAATCATAAAAAAAAAACAAATAAGTAAAAACTGAAGAAATACAAGAAAAAAATTCTCCCCTCCTCCTTCCCCAACCTCCACCTTCTTCACTCGTGTATACAGACAATTTCCACCAGCAAGATAACCCCAAGAACTAGAAGAAATTGAAAGAAAAATCAAATTCAAGAGCATAGAACCTGACTTTTTTAACAATCGATCGTCTATTTCTCTCTCTCTCTCTCTCTCTCTTTTTTTTGTTTCCCACTTTTCAAGGTCCTAGAAAAGGCCAACACCTTATCAGTCCAAAGCATTAGGACCGGCACATGCCTTCAATTCGGGGCTCCAGATCCATTGCACCAAGAACTTCCTCCCTCTTCTACCATTCAAATTAAACGTCCTACCTTTCCTATCCCTCATCACCTGCCCTGTATACCCCCCACCACCACCTGTCCCATACAACCCTTCACACAAATCCCCTATCTCAGTTGGTGCTGTTGGATCCTCCCCCGCATACCAAGCATTCACCAAGGGATTTGAAGACAACTCTGCAAGTTCATGGCCGATAACACTAATCATTCCATCAACACCCACATCCCCATTCGGTGGCTTCAAGGCTCCTGGCCCACCTCCACCCATATAACCAGGGACTGCAAAAGGGTAAGCACAGACTTCAGGGCATTGTTTGCCTGAATTACCAACCCAAGCATAAGGCAATGTGTAGCCAACCATTGATGGAAATGTAAAGTAATGGAACCCACACACTGCTCTACAGAAGTCTTGCATGGTCACATCTTGTGAGGTCAATATGAGGTAGATCCCATTCTTGTGATCTACTGGGAATGGTGCAGACCTTACTGCTGAAGCTATCACTTGTTGGATTGTAAGTCTTGTTAAGCCAGTCCCATGTGAATAAGCACTATCAGCATATTCGCCAGCTATGAGTATTGAACGTGAGACGTTAGCCCCAGTTTGATCTGTGTACAAAGACACAGTGCGCCACCACTCAGAGACGGAGGGCTTGGCGGCAACAGTTGAGGGGGAGATGGAGTTAATGAAGTCTTTGATGAGAAGTTTTTGAGAATTAGCCCAACGGCCATACCAGATAAGGTAGATGTTTATTGGGGCAGAAGAGAGGACTGGACCCATATGGTAACGAAGGTGGACTAAATCTGATGAGCCCTCGAATTTCTTAGAGGATGAGAGGGTTCTTGGTGGTAGTTTTGGGTTTATAATATCTGGTTTCGTGTTCAAGGTTTGAACTTGTGGGGAACTAGTTGAAGAAGTTGAAGCATAGACATGGTGAATAAATAGTAACGGTATGAAAAGGGCACAACAAAATGAAAGGGGAGAATAAGGACGTTGTGACATTTTGAGTGGTGTGATGGTGGTGGAGGAAGAGGATGAGGAGGAGAAGGGGTTTGGTGGTGGTGAGGAGAAGAGGGGAGGTGGGGGGGTAAATAAAGAGGGGTGAGGTGGGGAAAAACAGAGAATGGGAGGGAAATGGGCTGGAGACAGCTGCAACGTGTGGGCACACTTTACTTTGAGACTAGTTGAAAGTTGCAGGCTCTGTTGGTTTGCGGTTGGGTGAAGTGCGCTTTGTGTTTTATTTTAAATATAGGTTTGAAAATATATAATTAATTAATCTATATTATAGTTTTTGTTATAATGATGTAAATTTTTTTATTTTTTAATTTTCGTTGGGAGTTTGTTTTGTGTTATAACATGTTTAATTATTTTTTATTTGAAAAAATATTAAATTAATATTTTTAGATATTTTTAATATATCAATATTCAAATAAAAAAATACTCATAAAAATATATATTTAATTAAAAAATTATTTTAAAAAATACTGCATCACAGTATACTTTTTTTTTTTTACAACTTTAAAAAAGAAAAAGGTTAACAAGAAGCCAAACATGCAAAAAGAGTGTCCCCCTCGCCATCTCCCCTCCTTTTCTAATGCGCGTGTTTGTTTCTGAAGAGCTGGGAATCAACTTTAGTGAAATAGAGTTCTTTGGATTGTATTGTGTGTCGGGTAATTATCGACATGAATTGATTGTTATTTTTAAAAATATTTTTTATTAAAAAATATATAAAAATTATTTTTTATATTAATATATCAAATAATTTAAAAATATTAAATTTTAAAAAAAATCATAGAACATAATTTCAACAACAAAAATAAACAATCTTAAAACTATATTAGAAATTATTTTAAAAATATACTAAAATAATTTTTTTTATAATTACGTATTAAAATAATTTAAAATAATAATAATAATAATTTAAAACTAAAAAAATATCTTGGAAAACGCAATTCAACTACTAGAATAAATACAATAATAGTGTTTAACAATATGAGTGACCGTGTTTTTACTGAAAAAATTGAATTTTTTTGTTTAATTTTTTTTTTTGATTGTTTTGATCAATTAATATAGAAAAATAAATTTAAAAATTTATATTAATATATTTTTAAATAAAAAAATTTTTTTAAAAAAAATCCCTATCGAAGACTACACCATTGCTTTCTCCCCTCTAACCTTACCTCAGGCTATGTTTGTCACATGACATGGATGGATGCAGGGGTGGAGTAAAAAAAAAAAAAAGGGTTAAATTAAAAAAATTATTTTAAAAAAATTAAAATTTCAATTATTTTATAAGAAAAGAACTGGGAAAAACCTCTTCGCTGGGGCCGGTCCCTACCAACCCCCTCCCTCCGCCACCCGATGGACGGCGCCTCTCGATATAAAAGGTTAATTGAAGAAATCCTAAAAGGTATTGCTCAACTAATTAAATTATAAATTTAATTTTTAAAAATTATTAGTTTGAGTTTTATAAATTTTAAAATAACTTGATATTTATATGACCAATAACTTTAGAGTTTATAGAATTAATTAAGATATTTACAAATTAGTTCAAATATCAATATTAATCTATAAAAAAAAGCAATTGAAGAAAAATATTTAATTTAAATTTGTTCTATACGCGTTCATATTTTAAAAATTTAAAACTGTTTTAGACACACAATTGGAAACAAAAAACCCCAGCTTGTAATAGTTAGGGTAGGTTGATCTAGGACCCACCAATCAAGATCTAAACTGATGTATATTGAAAAAAAAAATATTAAAAAATAACTCAGTTGACTTTAATTAAAAACTTGAATTTATATACATAATCATAATAAAACTCAATTAAAAACTTATTAATTTTTTTTAATTAAAATAATATCACTATGATTTAAAAAAATTAATCATAACTTAACCCCCGCGACCTGTACAGGTCACTTAAGCCTTGTTTCGAGCCAAACACAAGACAGGGTTTTAAAAACTACGGAGAAGACAAAACAGACTTGCTGAAGTCAGCCACTTCTTCAATCTCGAACCAGAAAGTAGAAACTCGGTGTCCTCTGCTGATATCTCGAGGCCAGGAATTGAAATCCCTTGGTAACCACAGAAGAGAAGCCTTGAGAGAATAAGACTCCAGATAAACTTCAAGTACAAGGTGTTAGAATATCAGAATCTTCAGTAGCAACTCCAGAAACTTGGTCGGCAACTTCGACAGAAAACCCAGTAGAATGGGCACCATTTATTCAGTCCATCCATTATGTTACTAGTTCAAAATAATCCAGCTAGTTACTCGATAGTTTCCTTGTTTTCCTCATGTTTTTTTTCCTTCTTTACAGATTAACTGTACAGTTATAGATACAATCGAAAATTACACGGCTAAGTGTGGAAGACAATTCAAAGATATCTCCTGTCTTCATCTCCCTGTTGTGTTAAGTTGCTCCATTTATCAAAGCTAATATATATAAAATAAACGATCATCTATTATTTAAAAAATATTTAAAATCCCTAGGATAGGCCAATAAAATCCATAATCTGTTTATAATAATCTTCACTATAAAATCCTTACGATAAGTGTCGATACATTTAAGAACTATTATTTATTATTTAAGAAATATATATATAATATTGATAATAACATTTATTAATGATGTAATCATCAATTTAAAATTTAATTTTGATAATTAAAAATAAATTCACAATGTAATAAATAATTATTATTTATACCAATTAAATAACTTATCATTTCTTTATATATAACATATTTAAGTTATAAAATTTAATTTAATTTCATCAAATTATAAAAAAATATTTTTTTATATCAAATCACAAACAAATCTTAACATACAAATCATATTTAAAAATAACAAAATTATCTATAAAAATGCTTTAACTAAATATGTATGTAAATTACAAATTGGTGAAATTTACGAGGATAACGCCTAGGTTTGTGGCAAAATAAAAGGGGTTGTTTTTTACGATGAAAGAAAAAGAAGAAACAGGGTAAATGGGCTGCTATCGGTGATAATATTTTTATATTTATCAATAAAATATAATATTTTTATATTTATCAATAAAATATTTTTGCCAACAAAAATTAATGTGGAATGAATCAACTATTAATATTTTTTGTTTTTTAAAATATTTTTATTATATCAAAAATTTCATCGTTAATTAGTAACAAAAAAAAAAAGTTTTGTTGGAATTTGTTGGTGAATATTTTCGGTCGGTATTGTCATTGGAAATGATTGACAATTTTTTTTATAACTAATTCCATTGCTATTTGACACTTCCATGGTAAACACGGAATTCGAAGGAAGTTACTGGCTTTTTGCATGGATCAAAATCTTTGCAGAGCTTTTTTTATGTGTTTCGGGGATCAGAGCCTCGCACTTGCTTGAGGATCTCTATTTTACAAACACATATTCGAACTAGTGTCGAACACATATGCTGAACTCGAGGAACTCCATGTAAGATTTCCAAACTTAATGTGCTAGTCAGACTCTAGATTCGCTGACCTTTCATTTTGTATGAGCCGAGTGCTGTGAAGCAATGCTGACTTGTTCGGCAGCAACGATTTTGCTCGACAGAGTCTGTCCTGGCATTATTAAATTTCTCGAGACAAATGTAAAACAAGTTCATTCTCAAATAAC
Organism: Populus euphratica; assembly: GCF_000495115.2. Taxonomy (NCBI): domain Eukaryota; kingdom Viridiplantae; phylum Streptophyta; class Magnoliopsida; order Malpighiales; family Salicaceae; genus Populus; species Populus euphratica. The sequence continues at coordinate 121,392 of NW_011499941.1, forward strand.
GCCACAAATGAAACAATGATGAGGCACACATGGTTATAATCCATTTTGGAATATCATATACAGCAATAATGCAGCGCACAAGGTTGTGATCCATGATGGAGTTTCATGGTGCTGAACTTTCTCTTAATCAGACATCGTCTTCCATATTAGGATTGATGAGGTAGCTTCACAATGAGAGAAAATAAACCACTGTGTAGGGATAAGAACACAAGCTGACTGCTATGATTCACATCTTCCATGTTCTGAGGACAACATACCTATGCCTTGATAGCGAAGATCTCCATGAGAGCATACCAAGTCCCTGAAACCGCAAGAACAAGGCCCAAGGACACAATCCCCACATCAATTGTCCATCCTTTCCAGTTCATCTCTTCCTTGAACACAAGCAAGTGAAACAAAGCTGGCAAAACAAATCCCAATCCACAACATACACTGCTCCCCACCAAGGACAAGAAATCGGCGAAATTTGGCACCGTTAAAGCCACCAGAGTAACCACCATAACCGACAGCCATCTAAGCCACAGGCAATACCTGCCACCCCAGAACCTTCTCTCCACTATCTCATAAACAGGGTTCATCATCAGGGGAAATGTGAAAAACAGATTGACACAAAGACCCAATTGAACCAAAAGGCTAATGAGCCCAGGCCCTAAATTAGCAGTGATAATATCCTGAGTATCATTTCCAAATGCAAAGTAACCCAGCACACCAAAAGCTCCATATATCACTGATATAAGCCCCATGCTCAAACCTAAGATTTTCCCAAACGTTTCCCTCTCTTTCGTTTCAGATTCTATTGGCAAAACCATACCAATCCCTTCAAATGCATATACAGCCACGCCCATCCCGTAGAAAAACACGGACAAACCTCCAAAGGCTTTAACTTCAGGCCTATTTTCCATCATTAAAAAAACATCCTTAACAATCACCACTCCCATGGCAGCCAGATCAACAACATCAGCAAAAATGCTCAACGGAGCCAAGTGCGTCAACGTTGCAACAGAACTTAATCCCAATTGAAAAGGAAAACAGCCCCATATATACCAACTCTTAGCGGACATTGAGAAGGCAATAACTTGAGAAGGCAAGCTATCAGGTGATGATGCATTGAACAGATTAGCCATGGTATTACCAATAAATATCAAATAACCAATACAAAATCCAGCTTGAGACAAAACAATCATAACATCAACAACAAACCTCCCAATAGAACCACAAACGGTGAAACCCAGATCACCAAAGGAGTTAATCTTTGCGAATTCCCCGGATAAAGATTGAAGCTTTCTACGTGTATGGATTAACAACATCATACAGTAATGAGTTAAACCAGCAACAGAGAAAAGCATCATAAGACTCATTATCCAACCTGTGCGTTTAAAAGCATAAGGGAGACCAAGAACACCAGCACCAACAATAGCAATGAATACATTTGCAAAAGTCTTGGATTGAGAGGATAGAGGCGTGGACTTGGGTATGAGAGGTGTGTCTTCTCTTGGTAGAGCTTTTGCAGATGAGAATGCTGCATTTTTTCCAGACTCCATTTTTTTATTGATTGATACACTTTGTTTGTTTTGATAGACAACAATAATTGGAAGAGAGATTGGTTGCTGATGATATTTTGAACAGGTAACGAAAATGATGCGCTATTACAACCTTCGCCAGCCCAAAAACAGGGATAGACGGAGATTCAAGGAATGATCTGTTAATGGCAAGGCCAAATTGTAATCATATCCCCAGAACTCTAGTCCCAAGTCAAATCACCCCAATAAACTAAAAACAACCCAAGATTTCATCCCTGGACTAGTTTGATTTTACAACATGATCCTCCCTGGGAGGGCTGACAATCATTATCTAAGGTTTATGTCCTGGTATCAATAATCATAAGCTAACTATTACCTATAGGTAAATATTTTACATGGTCATATTCAACGCTCTAGAATTTCAGCAACCGTTAACCATATACTTTTTTTTTCAACAGAATAATAATATTAAATTTTTTCTAGAACAAATGATTTCAGTAAATCTAGTTAATCATTTGTAGACAAGCATTATGAACACATGGCTACATCATCAACAACAATCAAGTGTAAAAACATAAAAGTATTTTTAAAATACGTCAATTCATTATATAACCATATAAATGGTTTCAACGTGATTCTAAAGAAAAAACAAATTATTCCAATATAAAAAATAAAATTTTAATATCCTTAAAAAAAATACCTAATGTGGTATTAAAATATGTATTTGATATGGTAATAACTTTTCCAATTAAGATTTGAGAAAAATAGTTAATAAAGTATAAATTGTTACGTTTTATAACTAATATTTTAAGAGAATTTTCAATGAGATTCATGCAAAATCGTGGTATAAATTAATTTACCAAACACTTTTAAATCTATGATCAATGTAAAACATAAGCCATATTTAATTGCTTTTGGATACTATTTGATTAATATCTAAAGATAAAAAAGAAAATATGATATGTTTAATTGGAGAGACAAAACAAACATGTCTCAGCTAGAGGAATCAAACACTGAGTTGGTTTATTATAGAAAACATATAGGGTTTTTATTGTGGAAGTCAACATTGAAAATCTTATTTTTCTTTTATTTACACAAGACAAAAGGCAAGGTATGAGGTGCTGTGGTTTTTTCATAAGGACACACATGTCTTTTCCGTATTCAATAGAGGCACAAAGGATTTTTTATCTTTTCTTATAATAGTATAGCTGCCAAAGTAACTTATAGGTAAAAAAAAAATTAACTTTATGCTCAAGGGTTTTATAGTAATTTTATTTTTTATTGCTCAACAAAATCACAAAAAATAACCTTGAAATGCACAAAAAAAAAGAAGGAAATTGTCTTTCAATGATAATTTAGTCTTTCCTTCACGGTTTTTTTTTAATTAGGCACAACAAATAGCATTTTTATATTTTAATAATTTTAAAAACATTATTAGTGTATATTATGGATGTGGACACCACACGCGTTTTTTGAACAGCACATATAGCAATATTCATTATTGAAAAACTATTTTTTGTTGTGGTATTAAAAATATAATTGCGTTCATTTTTAATGTATATGATACGTGCATGCAAAGGATAATCGTATTATCATAAGTGGTAATGTCTTTTTTTTTTTCATCTTCTAAAAAGTATACCTAGCTATCTTTGTTTTTTATATTTAAATTTTAGTTTTTATTTTTTTATTTTTATTTTTATTTTTGTTCTCAACCATTTTATGGAATTTTTGTTATATTTCAATTTTTTACTTTAATTACAATTTCTCATATATTATTTCTTCAAAATTAGCCTTATTCTTTTTATTTGTAAATTTTTTCCTTTGTTTTTTTTTTAAGTTTTATTAACTTTCAATTTCATCATTTAATTAAAGTTTATGATTCTTTTTTTATTTTATTTTTTATTCTTTTAATTTTCTCCTTTTATTACAATTATACTTTTGTTAAATTTAACCCTCTCGAAGATTTTTTGCTGCCTTCTACTCTCTCTCTCTCTTTTTTTATCTCCACCCTTATTCCCTTTGTTCCAATTTTTTTTATATATCTTTTTAAAATTATTTTTTATTCATATTTAAATTAACATACATTCTTTCTTTTATTTTATTTATATAACCTCTTTGAAATAATAATTAATTTTTAGTTATTTTATCTGCATTTAATTTATAAAGATATTATTTTAATTTATCTATAATTTTTTTATATTTAATATAAATAAAAAAAATATTTTTGGATAATATTTTTAATATATATAAATTTGCATAATATTTTTTCTTATATTTTATTTTATATGTATTTATTTTTATTATTATTTAATAAAATAAAATTTTAATTTCTATATTCAAAATTATCAAAATCAGCTAGTCAAAGCCGTACTATAAATAAATATCTGAATATATATATATATATATATATTTTAAATTTAAATTTATTTATCATTAATAGTTTTTAAATTTTTTTAACATTCTTTATTTATTTAATTATATAAATATAGATTTTTTAATTTATATTTATATTTTTTCATACACAAATAAGCTTTAGAAAAGTCTGCGTATAATACAGAGTGCAGGGTGGTGAGGATAAAATAGCTAATATGGCTAAACGTGGCAAGGAATTATTGGGTAGGTGGTTAATATGGCGTTTCAAAATAGAATATGTTGAAATGGGAAGAGACTACAAACAATAATAACTTAACAAGGCGAGTATAACTGTTTTTATTTTAAAGTATTTTTTAAAAAAATTAAAATTTATTTATTTATTCTATTTAAAATTAATATTTTTAAATATTTTAATATTAAAAATAATTTTTAAAAATAAAAAAATTATTTTAATACATTAAAAATTAGCAAGCACACACCCCAGCACGCGCGAGGATGGAAAAACCCTCGCTGCGCAATTGACAGTGCTGTACATTCAGGCTTCAGCGAGAGAGAGAGAGAGAGCAGAGACAAAATGAAGAAGACTTGAAAATAAAATAAAAATTAAATAAATGAGAAAAATAAGATGCGATTACCGATGCCTTCTTCTGATAACAGCCGTAGTCGCATTCTTCTACATTCAGGTAGGTAGGTCAGGTCGATTCTTCAATTCTTTTCTTCTTTTGTTACAGATGGATGCATCCATCCATCGTCAAGTTTTATAATGGTTTGTGGAATTTCAGATGCGGCTATCTGCGACGCTATCAGAGTACGCAGATCGGCTTGCTGTTGCGCTTGAATCAGAGAATCATTGTACTTCTCAATCGCGATTACTTACTGATCAAATCAGCATTCACCAATCCAATATTGTTTCTCTTCAAGGTTTCTTTCATTCTCTCTCTCTGTTTTTTAACCATTATTTGAACTGAATTTGATTTTTTTTATATTGAAATAATTTTCAGAACAAAATAGACGTCAAGCCGAAGAGTGTAGACAGCTCAAGGCGCTTCTCGATGATCTTGAAAGTATGTACCTCACCAAATTTTATCACTCACTTAAGCTTTATGAATCCAGTTGTTTTACTGAGTGGCATTGGTTTCTGTTGATTCCTATTTATCTTGGTCTTTTTTTAGGTTGTTGGTGTTTGGTGTAAACAGTTATATTTTTCTTTAGTGTTGATCCAAATTTATAAGAAATTTACGTTTTCTCAATGCTGATATTGCAGGAAAAGGCGTTCGAAAAGTGGTTGACAAGGCACAGGTACAGAACAGCGGACAATTTCTGAAGTTATATATATATATATATATATACACACACACACATATATACATGCCATTGCAGTCATCGCTTTAAATTATACAAGCTATTTTCTGCTTCATTTTTCAGGTACCAGTGGCAGCCGTTGTGATCATGGCCTGCAATCGTGCTGATTATTTACAACGGACAATTGAGTCTATTTTGAAGTATGTTTCGTGTTCATGTAGTTTGTTTCTAGTGCATTTAACTCAATTCTAATCACCAGCTGACTGGTTTTCTAAGTTGACAGGTATCAAAGCTCTGTTGCTTCGAAATATCCACTTTTTGTGTCTCAGGTACTCATATTAGCTTTTGTTTTTCCTTTTTTGTCAAAGTGCAAATTAGGTTTGCTTCTGAGCATGGCATGCACACCTACTATACTATCGATAGATATACCGTATAAGAAAACTATATAGCTGGTTCTGCTTTTCTTTCAGTAATTTTTTTTCTTCAAATTTTCAGGATGGATCAGACCCAAATGTAAGAAGCAAGGCTATGAGTTATAATCAGCTAATGTACATTCAGGTAAACTGTATTCTATGTATTTTTGTGTGTGCATGCAAGGTCCTTATCTATTATCTGGTATATATTCATGGTTGCTTGAATAGTATCTGTATATGATGTGGTATATCAAGCTGTGTATTTGGAACATTTCTCATTCCAGTTGCAATACTTGATTATTTTAGTTTCTTTTTCATTCATTTGCAGCACTTAGATTCTGAACCAGTACAAACAGAAAGACCTGGGGAATTGATTGCATACTACAAGATTGCAAGTAAGGAATGATTACTTCTTGTGTAATAGCTTTATTCTCAAATTTACTAACTGAAATGTAAATCTTCTACAGGGCATTACAAATGGGCAATGGATCAATTATTCTACAAGCATAATTTCAGCCGAGTAATTATACTTGAAGGTGGACTTCTTCTCCTGCTGTGGAATCGTTCTTCATGTCTTTCTTTTTATCTCTATATTCACTGAGAGAAAGTATGTGCTAAAGTATTGCTTCTAAAACAGATGATATGGAAATCGCCCCTGATTTTTTTGATTACTTTGAGGCTGCTGCAGCTCTTCTTGAAAAGGATAAGTACGTTATTTTCCATGCCTTCTATTTCCTACACATTAAATTTTAATATAAAAAGCTAGGGATCTTAGGTTTTCACTTTTCAGTAAGCTAGTTTCTTTCTCATTTGGTAACTAACATGGTAGGTCCATCATGGCTGTTTCTTCATGGAATGACAATGGACAAAAGCAGTTTGTGCATGATCCTTGTAAGTTATTTTCTCATTTACTCTTTATACTACCACCTCTCCTCTCTAAACTGTACTCGTGTGATGGGATATTTAACTTTCAATGAGCTCAGGCAGAATGTGTTTGGAAAAGGTTTTGGTAATGATTTGAGCAACAAACTTGAACTGCTTTTTGATTCTGATCTGCTATTTGATGTATTCTGCAGATGAACTTTATCGGTCAGATTTCTTTCCTGGACTTGGCTGGATGCTGACTAAATCTATTTGGGACGAACTATCCCCTAAATGGCCAAAAGCATATCCTTTTTTTATTTTGTCATATCATTTTGAAGTCTGGCTTTTATAGTGTGATTGAAAGCATTTCCCTTGACAAAAACTCACTTACTGGGATGATTGGTTGAGATTAAAGGAGAATCATAAAGGTCGACAGTTCATTCGTCCAGAAGTATGCCGGACATATAACTTCGGTGAGCATGTATGTATATCTATCTATGTACTACTGCACTTATATCACTTCATATTTGTTTGGATGCATCTGTGTCAGGCTGACATATTTAGAAAGTGTTGATTAATATTAATGTATTGAGAACCACTTAGGCAGAAGCTTACAAACCAGTTGATTGATCATTGTATAACATGCAGGGGATGAAATACCATTTATTTTCATAATATCACAAAACAGAAGGTTAATGCAATAAAATGTCACCAAATATCAGAACCCACATGTCTTTACCCTCTAATTGAGTGTGGATTTATGATCACAGGGCTCTAGTTTAGGGCAGTTTTTCCAGCAATATCTCCAGCCTATTAAACTGAACAATGTAAAGGTATTACATATTCCACATTTTTTCCCCCTAGTTGAAGTGTCTGCACTTATAATGTATATCATTATCATTATAATGAATTTCACTTTTGCCTCTTCTTCAAAAGGTTGATTGGAAGGCAAAGGATTTAAGCTACCTGACAAAGGTAATGGACAATTTTAATTCATGTGAAGTGAAGGAAGCCCTAAAAGCTGATTCTAGTCAATAAATTATGTACTGCTGCTCTTCTCAGGACAATTATACAAAGCATTTTGCCAACATTGTGAGAAAAGCTAAACCTGTCCATGGAACTGATGCTGTTCTTAAGGCCTATAATATAGAGGGTGATGTGCGTATCCAGTACAGGGACCAACCAGACTTTGAATGGATTGCACACCAATTTGGTATTTTCGAAGAGTGGAAGGTATTTCTGCTCTAACTCCGATAAAGTTATGCAAAATGGAATGAAACCAGAAAATTCTTCTCTTTATTTTATGCTCTTGGGTAAATCGCATGGATTGAGTAGCTCCTCCTATCATGTTATCACATTTCACTATTCGGTGACATGTTTAGTGCAACAGGTGATAATCCTATCTGTGTTGCGCTGCGCCATGTATGCTCACTCTTGTTCTCTGTGCTTGTCTGCATTCAGAATCAGATATCTTTTTATCATTTTTGAAAACAATTGTGCCCTCAATTGATTTTTTTCCTTTCCATTTCTAGGATGGAATACCAAGGACATCATTTAAAGGAGTAGTTGTTTTCAGATACCATACAACAAGACGTATATTCCTTGTTGGTCCAGATTCTCTTAGGCAACTTGGGATCGAAGATGCTTGAGACTATATGAAAAGAGAGAGATCATGCACTGTTAGTTCCATTTAGTTTGTTTTTGATTTTTAAATTAACGGAGCTCAAAGAAGGAAATGTGTGTAAATTTGGGTCGTCAGAGATCCACACACTCAGGCAACACACCGGAGCCAGCCAAACACGAGCGTAGTTGATCCTAAACGGCATATAAAGGAATCAGCTTCTATTGAACGTGCTTTTGTGGACCCCTGTACCATCTTTGTGTCATATTTACATCTGATCATTGTGTGAGATGCTTAATTCTCGTGCTCGTCGATTGGTGGAAATGCCCATGAATTTTGTAGTCTCCATCAAAGACTTTGTTGTTACTAACGCTTTGCTTAACCAATACATGCCAGATGATAATCGACTTGCGACTGTCTCGTGATTAATGATGTTTTAAAAGACAACATACCGATCCCACTCATTTATGGTTCAAAAAAGGAAGGATTTGTTTCGAGTTCCGGAAACGACGATCATGCTGTTGGAAATCTAAGAGAAGGGTGATCGATGAAAATGCACGTCTTCAACACATTAATTTTAGTTCAAAATTTTAAAGGGTGTGATTAAATCAATATTATTTACTGGATTGGAATAGTGTTTTGTTTTGAGTTTTTTGTTTAGTTCTGTTTTTTTAAATAATATTAGGGTGTGTTGGCATTGTTAATAGTAAAAAAAATATTATTTTTTTTTGTTGGGTTTACACCAATCTCATAGATTATTATT